>NW_022900923.1:36604431-36714402 GCF_012274545.1 Fukomys damarensis
TCTACATATATATATATATACATATATAAAATCACCTTTCTGAAAGATCTAGTTTTCAAAGGTGTTTTGCAAATATTTCCTCTGCCTAATTAAATTCTAAAGGCAGAACATGTGCATATTTTAATGTAGTCTTTCAATTTTATAGAATTTTTAAAATAGATTTTAAAAAGTATTTAACATTACTTGTGTTGATGTTTTTCTTTTACAAAGATGCACATTAAGATATGAATATTTTTAAAGTATCAAAAGAGTCTAGAATGCTCTAATTCACATATATGACTTTTCTGATAATTATTGGAAATTATGCAACTTTTAAATAACTGTGTGTATTTTATTTGTTTGTTTGTTTATTCATTTATTCGGTACTGGGGATCATACTCTGGACCTTGCACTTGTGAATCAGGCGGTGGCACCACTGAGCTAAATCTCTGGCCCAACTGTGTGTATTTTATGCAGATTGAATGTTTTTGTTTACAGAAAAACAATGAAGAATTTGAAGATAAAAATATCTATATTACCATTCTGTTATAATTCATATACAATATATTTTATATTGTTCATATAAACTATCACTTCTATTTTATTATTTCCTCTTTATTGGTGCACGTTTGTGGTACATACTGATTACAATCCTCACAGGGAATTGGTATGGGTACATAAAACAACTTAACTCTCTCTCCTGTTTTTTTCCCTATCACTTTTCTTAAGGCCAAGATAGTTGTAGCATTGAAATAGCATTGATCACACTATTCACAAACATTAATATATCACTTATATAAGTTATTTTTCCTAGAAGCCTGACTCCTACAACATACCATCTAAGAATTTAATGGCTGGGCATGGTGACACACACCTGTAATCCCAGCACTCCAGGGGCCGAGACAAGAGATTTGCTGTGAGTTCTAAGGCCAGCCTGGGCTACATAATCAGGTCAAGGCCAGCTGGAACTGCACAGTGAAACCTTGCCTAAGAAAAGATAAAAAGAATTCAATGGTATTCAGAAATTATAATGCATCTTAATTTAGATGACTATCTTTATTCAAACACAAATATATATAGACCCATTATTAAATAAAAATGGTCTTTTTTTGCCTTATCATAATTGATGCATTTTAGTTAATTATTATTTTTATCTGTGCCCAGAGTAATTTTAATGATGGTCATAGATTCTCCGATAAACTGAATTGAAGAATGAGTTCAAAAATAGCCATAATTATAATTTTTTAAAATCCTATTTTGCAAGAGACACAACTTTTCAGTCAGTTAAGACTAATTTAAACCACAAACTTTGATTCCAAGTTGACGGTGAATGAAGAATTTCACAACACAAAGTAAAAAAAAAAAAAATGATGGTCTCTGGTGGTACAGATTAACAACTATTTCAATTTTGTGTTTCTAATATTTAAATTTAATAAGGAGGCTATGCATATGCACAGATTTTAAATCGTGCTGAAAATCTGTTCCTTAGTACATAATTCTTTACTTTTTTCTTCATGATGCTGGGGGACGGAAGACCTGATTGTTACACACATACTCTGCAACTGAGACACATTCTCCATCCTGTTTTACTGTTTATCTAATTGAAACAAATTTTTATTATTCTATATCATTTGACTAAATATTCTGCAAATAAATAACATAAAATGCTTAGACAAATGAATTAGATTGAGGAATATCACAACATGTTTTAGTCATCTTTTTGGATTAATATATAAAAGTCAGATTTACTACGATTGACTTTTAAATAGAAAATTGCAAATGAACACCATTTTCTTATAATTTTTCTATTACAAAAATACCTCAAACTTTTCAATGAGAAATTTATACAAAATAATTACATAGTGAAAATGTTTACCTAATATTTTAAGAGTGAATAATATTTATACATGGTAATAAATTTATTGATCACTTACTAGGGACAGGAATTGTGATGTATGTTACAAATGCACACGTAAATAGAAGAAAGCTCTTTCATCTTAGTGCACATAAATAAAATGTCTTCAAAAATCTGAAGTGAATGACAATGACCTCCATTTATATACCACAACTATCAATACTATAAATTAAAATTCAAAAGTATTCTACTTCCTTTTCTCACTTAGGCAAATTGCCTAAACTTTTTAAACTTCATGCTCCGTTGAAAAGTCAATGTCATAACATTGTCTCTGTATTTGCTATTATGAGAATTAAATTCCATGGAATACCTCCCACACAATATGTTCCATTAGTTCGGTAATAATTTTGTTATTTATTTCCAGCCCCTGCGTGAGAGAAATAGAAGCATAAAAAGATGCTAAATATAAAGACTAAATATATGCAAGGAATACTACAGTCGTTTTTCTTTAAAAAAAAATCAAGTTTTTATTTTCTATTTGATAAAACATGAATTTCAATGTGAACGACAGGCTTTCTACAGAAAGTGAGCGGCGATGACAAAAGAGCGTTTCTGTTCCTCTTTACTAGATGCTCTAACAGGGTTACTATCAGCAGAAAACCACCCTGGATCACTGAGAAGCTATAAGTGCTTCCAGTCCGTCCTCACTGCTGCAAGGGCCAACTGGTACGGTGATGGAGATATCACTGGTGACGAGAGAACCTCCGAAAAAGAAGAGCTCAGGAGTTTGCCAAATAAACCCATAAACTTTAACTATTTAGACAGGGTAAGCATGCTGAGATTCGTGGACCTTTGGCCAGATCACTGTCATCATTTACAGAAACTCACAACTAATTCTTGGTAAACCAGCAAGATGAGGGGAAAAAAAGTTAAACATTATTTCTAGGTCAAAATGTCAACATCGGGGTAATGACTTGTTTTACAAGATGAGTCATCACTGAAATTACCTGATAAAATAATTTCACTTAAAAATTATATAAAAGATAATAAATCTATATATCCTACATGTATTTATTAAGACAATTCAATGAACTGTGCAAAAAAGGGGACGTCATCACATAGCAATATTTTAAGATTTTAAAAGTCAGAATAATCAATATTTTTTAAAACCCAATAGGATTTTTGCTTTGCATAATATATATACATATATATATTACTATTAACATTTATATACATGCCTAATTTTTAAGACTTACAAATTTCATATTTTATGAAAGTTAAATATAGCTGTATTGAAAATTCGATTCATTTTAAGAAGCAGAGAATTCCTAACATTTCGACATTCATTTTTTAACAACAGGGATCAAAATTCACAATATTGGGCTTAAACGGCACTTTCAAACTAATTTAAGTAAGTACTTATGACTTGCACTAATTTGGTTTTATACGAATATCCATACATTTTAATGTGTGTTTTCAATAGGGCTATCAGAATAGAAATTGTTTAATTTCAATTCCATGATAATTGGTAGTTTTGCTAAAATTCACCATTTAAATTATGCAGGCTAGAAAAACAAAATGCACTCAAAAACATCCCTAGATACTTATTGAGAAATTACTACCAATATATACCAAAAATAGTAAGATAACCTTGAGAATCTCACTTACTCTAATTAAATTCCATCAACTTCGGTAAGCGACTGAATAAATGACTAGAACTATATGAAACAAATATAAATTTTTAGAGGTAAAATGTTTCATTTATTTTTAAACCAATATCTAAGCTGAGTACGATGATGGATGGATGTAATCCTAGAACTACAGAGGCTAAGTCAGGAGAACACCCAGGAGTGTGAGGCCAGCTTGGTGTATATTCAAGGCCAACCTAAACTACACAGTGAGACCTTGTCTCAAAATAAAAACAAAGAATGAAAAACTTTCACTGCTTTTCCACTATGACTGATGGGTAACAGGTATTAAAAGATATAACAATAATAATAATAGTAATAATAATAATAACATAAGATAAGGAATATTAGGAAAAAATTTTGCAGGAAGAGAGTGGGTAAAATTATTTCAAAGTTTGGGCTCAAATTTAGCAAACCTATAAAATACGTATTCCCAATTCATTTTAAGTTTATATTCTATGAATTTATACTTGTAATATACTATTCTCACAGAATTTGGTCGCACTCTACCTGACAGTAACTTGTTTACATTTCTAAACTTTTCAATACCAAAAAGGTGATACTATGTTATCAAAAAGAAAATAGCTAAAAAAAAAAAAAAAAGGAAAGATAGCTATTACAAACTGTGCCACTATAAACATAAGTGAGCATGTATCACTGTGGTATGATTCTTTAAATTCTTTTGGAAAGACACCCAGCAGAGGGATAGCTGGGTCAAATGGAATATCTAAAACTTGGAAAAAGCCTAATTACCCATCAGTTGGAGACTAGATAAAGAAGACATGTTTTTTCTAGAAAATGGAGTACCACTCAGTCGTAAAGAATGAAAAACTAGTCATTCATTGGAAAATGGATGCATATTGAGGCCATATTTTAAAGTGAAATAAATAAGACACACGTGTAAATACTGAATAGTTTCTCTGATGTGAAAAACTAAAAGAGTAAATTGAATAACTGTATACAAATTGTATAACTGATAATGTGAAATAGGAAGAAAAGGGCTAAAGTTGCAGGGGAAGTGGGAAGGGTAGGGGAAAGGAAACAAGGGACAAGAAAAATATGAGAAAAGGAAAACAAACTCTTTGTAAATAAGGGAGGGTAGAGGGGGCAGAGGGAAGGCAGGGGTATGGGGAAAAAATGAGAACTAAAATCTGTCATGTAAGGATCTTGTAAGGAATACAAGATCCCAATGATGAATGTAACTGTACTGTATACTTTAAAAGTACCAACAAACTCAATAAGATAAAAAAGAAGATACTAAATGCACTCACTTAGATAATTAATCCTCAGCAAGGGTCCTTTAATTTGTTTGATTTATTTTTTAATATTTTGTTTAGGATTTAAATGCTTTTTAAATTTTAAGTTGACAATTTATTGCTGTAAGATTTTTATATCCATCAGTTTAATTTGAGTTTGGTTTGTTGTTCTGCACTGCAATTGAAAATCCAATTTGACAGTAGATACATTAAGGAGTCTGAAGGCTCTGTAGTGAAATACTTTTGGCAATCTACCTTAGGCACTGTCTTTTATCAAAGGACTTATCAGATTGTTTTAATTAGTTGTTTATTACAATTAATTGACTTTATAAGATTTACCAAACACTGCTGCCAAAATGTTTGGTTTTGATAGAGTATCTTGAATGAATAGGGTTTCGTGGTGTGATTGGGAGAACATGAGCCCTTAGATTCTGCTTTAGAATCGATCAAAAAATAAGTCGGTAATTTTTACCTTTTTCCATGCCTTAGAATACAATGCCTCGGAATAACTATTCCCTTGAGTCAATCTGATAGTGAAATTTAAAAGTAAAAGTGTTTCATACTTAAGGAGGTCAAAATATACAACCCAGAATACAAACATTTATAAGTATTCCATCTCTACCCTTGATCTCCATTTAATACTAACCAAAGCCCAAAGTATGCAAGTTGTTAAGATCTACAATGCTTTCACAGATCAACAAGCATCAATGTGTGTCACTCATTATTGATTCCTACAAATCTGAGCCTTGAGCCATTTTAACAAAGCACAGATTATACAGACTCACAACACAGCCATACTGAGCAGTGAACAGCATAGAAGAAGCATTGCAATTTTGATCACATAGAAGCTGGGAAAAAAGGACAGATTTTTTCCATAAGTGCTGCAATTATTTAAACATGGATCACCAAATTGAGCATGCCATATGGAAGGAAAGGAGGACTCAAAATTGTGTAACTCATTAAAAAATTAAAAGCTCTACTTTTTTGCTCACTAGAATACTGTTAAATCTCATTAAGAATAATTTTAGTTAAGTAAACTACTCAAACACATTTACAAAAATCTCAGGCACAGACATTGAAAAAGGACTGGGAAGGAAATAGGTGGAGCCATGGTATATTTTAAAAGCAAGTATTTAATTCCTAATTAAATTTTGATGTAAAAAACCTAATAGCAAATTTTGATTTCTGAAGCCTCATTTTCACTAAATATTCTTCAGTTTTAAGCAAGCTAGCATTTTACATCAGGTACTTTTAATTTAATTTTTTAAACTTCTTTCACTCACCCAGACAGAACAGTCATCACTGTATAAGATAGAAACTGTTTAATGCTATATCAATCCTAATAGAGTGTAATCGTTCCTTCTGTTACTCAATACTTCAGTTACATGGATTTCACATGGTCCACTGCCAGGCCCACAGTACATATTTGTTTTAACAAAATTATGTTAAATTGCATTATATAGTCCTCTTGTTTCATCTTTACTGAATGATTTAGACAGAATAGAAACTGCTTAAGAGTCTGTAAATCTTTATAGACTCATTCACCTGTGAGCCATTACCACAATAACACATTCAGACGGAAGCAGTGTAGGGTTTGTTGTTGCTCGCAGTGGAAGGATAAATTTTACAGTGCTTTGTTCAGTTTCAATTCCTTAGGATGAATGTGGCCCTCAAAATGTATTCATAGTCACCTAAACATTAAATATACATGTTGTCTCAATATAAGATGTATTGTAAAGAAGTAGGCAAAAAGACAAGACAAAGAGATGAGGGATAATTAAAATGGATTAAACCAGATGAAAACAAGGAGATGAAACCTTTATAAAGAAAGATAATTCCATGATACAACCCAAAAGCAAGCAAAATAATGCTCATTTTCTTCTTGAAATTCAATATTCTAAGAACTCCAATTCTAATTAAACCATTTTTGAGAAAATAGGGATTCTGTTTTACATCAACATCAGCAAACCTATTATAATTAGTTTCATATTTATAAAATAAAATTAAAAGGATAACAACATATAAAGGTAATGTGTTACTTTATCACTCTATCTTCCTTAATAATGAAAATATGTCTTTATTTAGTACTCCTTATTCCCTGGGAAAGTTTTAGCAATATCATCTCCCGAAGGTACTATTTTTACTATATTATAGATCACATGCATTTGAAAAGGCTTTGCACTATCTGTTCATCTATTTACTGAATGCCACTAACGGTCAGCCATGGTATTAAGTACTGGCAAAAAAAAAAAATACTGCAACAGTTGGCATGACAGATTCCTTCTTGGGTCTTTGAGTTTAGAGACATAGGAAATGATAACTAATGTAAATATGTATAAATATACAAAAAAGTCTAGGGTTATGATTACAGTGGAAATTCACCTAATTATGTCGGTCACAGGCTACTTTGAAATGGAGATACAGTATTTCATGGACAGTTCCCATTTTATTTTGCAGAGAAGGAAGATGAAACATTCTAGAAGGCATAAGGTTAGCATGATGAAGGAAATCCAGAAATTACAACAGCAGCAAACTAAAAACGGGACTCCTACACCAAGAAAATACTTAAGGATATGAAAAAGATGACATGAGAATGAAAAGATAGAATCCTGATGATAGAAGAAACTAATGAACAGTAATTTTTTTTCATATCGATCTTAAAAACTACAGAAAAAAATTTTAAAAGTTGAATGTACAGTGACACAACTATATCCGAATTTCAGAAAACTCACTTCACTTGCCAGGCATGAATGCTGTGAAAATAGTTCAACGAAGTAGAGATAAAACGATTAACAAGACCCTTCACAAGTATCCAAACTGTGGACTCGCCTTGCCATAGTGAATGAAGAGGAGTTGTCTTGGAACACATACAAAATATATAAAGTAGCTAACGTATGTAAATAATAAAACTTGCTTTTAAATATAATTTTATTATCACATTAAAACATTGGAAAGCAAGTATTCTGTGGTTGGACATGGTCATCAAGTGGAAACTAAGAAAGATAAAAATGGATGCATTTGCAAGATCATTATCAGGTAAAATCTACAGGCTTTGTTGATTATATATTGTGTAACCTAACAGGAAGTGTTACAAATAATTCTTAGATATCTGGATTTCCCTTAGATATTGGTTGTTACCATCATGTAAGTTATGTAGACAATTTTACGAGGAAATGACATAAATTTTCTTGTGGGCATACTTGTTTGTGGGATCTAGGGTGAAATGTTAGACAAACAATCAGATACAAAGATTGTAAATAAAACCATAGAAACTGACCTAGAATAATTTATCTTTTCACAATTGTCAGGTTCTTTTAAGGAGAGAAATTTAAATCCATTGTAAAGAAGAAAAGATAAAATTACAGAAGTCTTGCTATAAAACATACAGGGAGAGCAAATCTTGGGTCAAATTCTGCACATGTAACACTTAATAACCTGTTTTGTAAGATTTCTATCTTTTCATATGTACAAGCAAAACAAACATATTGAAAGAAATATTTATACCATTGAAAAGTAAAAATGTGCTAAAGGCAGGGGCAGCCAACTGGCTTGTGGAATGAGCTGACAGCATCCTCTTAAGTGAAAACAGATTTGAAAATTTTTCTAGACCCACGTCACTACACAATAAATAGTTACGTTAGTGTTCACCATGTTCTTGCAATCCAATTATGCGCTAGCAGAAATAACCAAATGTACTTTTCTGCCAACCATAAGCCTTGAAAAGTTTTTCTAATTTCCTTTCTATTACTATGTAAGGATTTCTGGCACAGATTTTAGATATATGAAATTGGCAGTTGCCTAGTAATGATTCCTGATTAGAATCCTTCTCATGGCTAGAAGCCACCTCTAGATCATTATGTGTACAGGGCCATCTATACTAACTGACCATTCGCAAACTACAAACAATATAACCATTATATTATGTTATATATACATATCACATGTAATGCTATAAACTGTATTATACCTTCCTGAAAGGAAAATATAAAATGAACCAAAAAAAAAAAATTATGAAAGAGACTACCTAGAACTCCTCCTTGAGGTGCAGCATGATATTTGGACAAACTTGAAAAATGCCTAAGAAGAGTGTATGCGAGAGCTGGCTGGGGAGTTCTACATGTTGGTCCCATGTGCCCAATAGCGTGGCATGACCTCCATGCACACGTGAATGTTTATTCATGCAAACTGTCCTAACTTTAATCATGGGAGTCACTTAAACTGGCTGAGTCCTATTGCAATGTCAGGGATTTTTTTCAATACATTTTTGCATCCTTTCCAGTAACAGAATAATATAAAACATTAATATGTCTATGCACCGTATTTTCCTTTTGTTTAACATTTAAATTTCAAAAACAAACAAGAAAATACAATGTCAAATATTTGTCTCTTTATTCATACTTTATTTTCCTAATCATAGTTTTTAGAAAAGATAACCTAGATAAGAAAAGCTTTAAATGATGACCAATTCAAAATACTTTTTACAGATTGTATAGAAAATGTAATGGAATTTTGCAAAAAAAAAAAAATTGCAAAATCATTACTATAGTGCCATATAGGTGAAAGACAACTTTTAATGTAAGGCAAATGAAAATGAGATTAGAAGTAAGCAGAAGCACATTATAAATTACTTCACATACAACATGAAGTTAGCATCATCCTAAAGACTGAAAACACAAATAAAAAAATTTCATCTGAGAGCATGAATCATTTAGGTTTTGTTCAAACTCAGTAATAAAGGTCTGGTGATACAAGGAGTGGTTACTACTGCCTCAAATAGGAAATGCATTTACACTTGCTATATGTATATGGTTGAAAATAGCTTTTAAGATTCTGCCCCCACAAATCATCTAAATGAATTTACAGTTCTGCTCAGACAAAATAAGGGACACAGTAAAGCTACTAAATTCAGTCTCAAATCACTTTAGAACTTTTAAGTCCTTGGTTATCTACAATTAATTTCTTTTCTTTTTGTATTCCCTTATTTTACTTATAGTATTCAGTTCTTAAAGTGAATATTGGAAAAATTATCTAAAGAATAAGCTTACATGTTTTTAATTTTTAATATGATTAAAAATGTTTTCATCTGCTTTGCAAGCACAAGGACCCAAGTTCAATTCCTGGTACTACAAAAAAAAGTTTTCATACTTAAGAGTTTATAAAAATAAATAATGGACATATATATCTTAATTATCTTCAAAAGTTTCTAACTGTCCTCTTTACTGTCAAGATGTGAGTAAAATGCAAACTCAATTTAAAAGTCCTTGCATATGGAAAATATGAAACGGGACCAAATAAATGTCAGCTAATTTAAGCTGTGTTATACTCACTTAACATGTTGGCACCAGAATATCCTGCTAGTTACCATCATATGACAAGACCAAAGAGTCTCTGGTCAACATTTTCAGGGGAAAAGAAGGCTCTATTTTGTTCTAACAGAATCGGTCCAACTTTAACTATTAAAAATAAAAGAAGGGGCTGGGGATTCAGCTTAGTGATTCTGCCTTCTGCCTTGCAAGCGCAAGGACCCGAGTTTGATCCCCAGTACCAAAACAATAATAATAATGATGATAATAATAATAATAATAATAATAATGATTTTTTTTTTTTGTACCAGGGATTGAACTCGTGTCTTTGCGCTTGCAAGGAAGGCCACCAAACCGCTGAGCTAAATCCCCGGCCCAATAATGATAATATTTAAAAAATAAAACAGAAAGTCAAATTTAACATGATACTATACTATACTATAGCAAGTATGACTCTGTTATCATTTATTTGAATTCAGTTTTTAAAGGGTAGCATTCAAATGGCATGTTCATCAACAAAGAAACTTTGTCACAACAATAGCACTTTTACTCTCAGGACACTTACATTCTGCTTAAAATCAAAGGAAAAAATCTCTTTTTTAGAATATTTGGTTAATGAATTTACATCATTTCATAAGCTATGCTATATGCCAACAACTCTCTACTACAGAAATGTAACTATATCTGAGTGAAAAGTCTTTAGACGTAGCTGATTTGTTCTCTTGATCATTAGACTTATCTTTCCATTTATGGTGTATGCCTCTTCCTGTAATTTAATATCAAATATGTCAGTATTTATGTAGAGTGGTCTCCAAGTTAACTAATTCTATTTCACTGGAGACCACAGTTGTTTTCCTGATCAATGATATTTTTCGAAGAACAGTTTCAGAAGATCAACAACACTTTCTAAAATAAACGAAATTACTGGCAATCATTATGTGTGTCAACAATGACCTGGTAAACATTGTTCCTATAGCTTTAATGTTTAGAAAAATTGGTAAGAACTTTCCCGTATCTGATCATTTAAACTTAATGAGATGAAAATAGGTGTTACATTGCATTTAAAATACTACCATTCAAGAAAGTGTTTTATTTTGCATTGTCGTCCCACACAAAGAGGAAGATTAACAGAGCAAAATAAAAGTGTTTTCTATTGGTACATATTGGCCATACTTAATGACCACATTCATCATAGGGAATTTGTACCCAAACTTATATTTTAACTCTTTTTTTACCATTCCCCTCTCTTCCCTTCAAACCTTCTCTTCCGCACTGACAAAAGCGTTTCCATTTTTTCCTTTCCATTCTTTTTTTTTAATCCTGTTTTCGTTCTTATTCTCCCCCTCCCCCCGTTCCCTAAATGGCATGTTCATCAACAAAGAAAATTTGTCATTAGGATGGCACTTTCACTTTCATGATAATCAGTCTCTCTCTCTGCTTCAAATCAATGGAAAAATATCTTTTTTGTGATATTTGGTTTATGCATTTCCATTAATTTCATACTCTATGCTATATACCAATAATTCTCTAACACAGAATTCTCTTTCTCGAGACAAAAATCTCAATGTTGTTATAATTTGTGTTTCTTGAATGACCTCTGATGTTGAATATTTTTTCATATCTTTTTTGCTGTTTGTATTTCTTCATGTGAGAAGTGTCTATACATTTTAGATGCTCATTTTTGGATTGTCCCTTTAAATTTGGGAGACTCTGAATTTTTTAAGTACTTTATGTACTCTAAATATTATTCCTTTGTCTGGAGAGTAGCTTGTAAAATGTTTTTCCCATTTTGCTGGTTATTTCTTTATTCTGTTGGTGGTTTCTTCTCCTGTGCAAAAGCTTTTTAATTTGACATGATTCCAGTTGTTGATTCTTTGCAGTATTTCTTGTGATGGGGCTTTGTTCATAAAATCTTTGCTTACACCTATTTCTTCAAGAGTTTTACCTATTTTGTCTTCTAGTGGATTAAGTGTCTCCATTCTAATGCTTAGATCTTTGATCCATTTTGATTTTAGTGTAGTGTATGGTGAGAGTTATGGCTCTAGGTTCAATCTTAGATAAAATATTTTTAAAATCCAACATATATAATAAACATGCCATTTTCTTTACTTTTTCTCATTAGGAGATCCACTATGCCCAAAATTCTAAGTTAGGCACATTATTCTCATAGCATTGAACCTCTATATTATTAACCACTATAATGCCACTGAATGACACAGCTTTGGTGACACTGGGTGAAGGATCTGAAGCAAGCTAGGGAACCACAGCTAAGTAGCTGAGAATGGATGGGCTGATCCAATTCTTTTCTCTATTGAAACAGTGTCTTGGAAAGAAAGACTTGGTCAAAGACTTGGTCAAGGGTCTCTATTCATTAGTGGTAGCACTCGGGATATAACCAATTTTTACTGATTGCCTCACCTCTTATTTTGTAGAAGTAAAATAATAAAAATATTCTCACATTTTTTAAACATGTCTTTCCATAAGAAACAAATCAAGAAAAAGGCCAATGACCTTGCTTTCTTTATTCAAGCAAGCACTATTGCTAAATCCTTTGCTTCACTGGAAGAAATGCCAATTTACATTCTAGTCAACTATAGTTATTTAGTTACTGATTAAGAGAAATATTTCCAATAAGATATCTGACTAAGCTGTTTTTCCTGTCTTCCACTTAGAAAAGATAAAGAAAAAAAAGACCCACTTACCATCACTCTGTGACATGTCTTTACCTATCTGAAATGTGAATCACTAAAACTTTGACACATATTTTAAATACTTGAGGGCTAAAGTTTAAACACAGCTAGTAGAGGGGAAGGAAAATAGTTCATGAATTGTCCTTTATTGTTAAATGCTTTGGATGTAATTCAACTTTAAAAAGTCATTATCTTATTGTTCCTTTATCATTTTCTATCTTTAAACAAATGTATTTCCTGAATGTAGCATACAAACCCAATTTCATTTCTAAAAATTTTTTTTTTTAAATTCTGGTGATGGAAACCAGGGTCTCGTGCCTGAGTGCAAGTACTCTACCACTGATCTACATCCTCAGCCCAAGAACACATTTTAAATGAGAGAGAGAGAGAAAAAAAAAAAACTTTCTCACAGAGGCAAATGAGTGAAGATAACACAAGACCAATGTATTAATTAATGAGCAGCCATGGAGCCGACCTTTCAGGATGTCACTGAGTTGTCAAGTGTGATTTCTTTCAGGGTGTGGCATATGAACCTACACTGAAAAAGCAGCAAAAGCAACGTGATGAGCATTCAAGGCAAGAGGGGTCACAGTGTGATGCCTACAAACCAAGAATTGTCATAACGTCCTCAAGAAACAAAGCCAAGCAAAGGGAGGAGGCCTGTGACAGAAAACAGGTGCAGTGTGGGTAACAGCAGAGAGTAAAGCACGAGCCAGCACAGAGAGACTTACAAGTACTTTCGTTTATTTAATCTCAAAGCATGAGGAAGTGACTAGAAGTTTTTGTGAGAATTCTTACCGTTCTGCTGACATACATTATAAGAGACCAAACATGTTAGCAAAGAAACTAGATCAGAGCAAGAGATAGTGATTGCTTGACAGGAATACTGACCGTGCAGATAAGAGGTGGATGAATAGGACATCTGGAGTAGAACACATTGGGAACAAGGTAGGAGCAAAGAGAAGTCTATTCATTTTAAGACCTTTTATTTCTTAAGGGACTGGGTGAAGAGTAATAATGGTGACACGAAAGATACAGGGGAAAAATCATCTAGACAGAGGAAGGCATCAAGAATGCTGCTGTGAACAGCTGGAGTTCTCAGCTGATAACTGTCCTGAAAGTCACAGGCATCTGTGAGGTAGGGTATGATACAGAAGGCAAGTCCTTGAGAACCCAAAGGACACTGATAAACTTCTCTCTATCCTCCAATCAACTCTCTGGAAATAATATGATACTGAGAAAAGCCAACGTGTATCCTTTCTCTCCTCGGCCTTTCTTAATTTATCTATTGAAATGAAGTTAAAACTTGCAAAGCACAATAATTAGCACCTTATACATTGCTCCTTGAAAGAACTGCTTTCAAACAAGAAGAGAAAGTGTGGTTAGGCAAACCCAGACTCATTTCTCTTGGCCAACTTACTGAAGAGAAGTTTGACTCCTTCTTCTGTCCTTGTCTCTTCTCTACTCTAGAGATAATAAGATGTACCTAACCTGATACAAGGTTTTCATGAGAAACAAATAAAATGATGCAAGTCAGACTTTGAGCCAATAGGCAGGAAACCAATGCTATGTTACAAAAATTATGACACGGAATAACATATATTGTGCTTCTACACTATATTATTATATACAACTTCTTTATGCCATTTTACCTGCAGAATAAGATTGCTGAGCTCCGCAGGTAAGACCATCAATTCCATCAAACAAAAAATACGCTCTCTTCTTTTGAAAATGAAACCTAATTAAATTTCACGTTTTCCCCTAGCTCTGCTACTTGGCATCTTTATATAACAATTATAATTAGTGGGTACTAACTAAATTTATCATTATGCTATAATAACTCAATTTCATGTCTATTTTGAAAACTGCCTTAAAACTCCCTTTCTTGAAAAGTTATATAATATTTTTATTGCTCTCTTTGGCAAAGAAGTGAGCCCAGAGTCAGACACACTATCATTTAACTAAAATCACAGACCAATGACACGATACAACTAATGTCTTCAAATTTAAACAAATATCCTTCCAGATAGTTATGCTTCTCTAAAAAAAAAAAAACCTAAGGCAATCTTTTTGCTAAAGTAGGATCCTTTCCCTTAAACTGAACCAATAAGAAGGCTATTTTGTATTTGAATAGTACCTTATAATTTAAAATGCGTTTACATAAATTATCCTGATCTTTGTGGTTATTCAGCACTGGTAGCCCAGGTTGAATTAATAATTATGAAATAGAAAAGATTTACAGAAAAGGAAACAAGCAACTACAAAAAAAAAAAAAATATCCTGGGGAGAAAAGTGAGGGAGTATTTAGGGGTATTTTGCTTGTAAAAAAGAAAATCTGAGTGCTCTCAGTGGTCAATATAAAAGACCAGTAGGAAGCCAGGGACTGAAGGTGATTCACCTTCACTACAGTCGGTCCACGAGAAAGAAAAAGCTCATGTGAAATTCAAATGAGATACTTAAAATATCCCAACATCAATTTGTTAGGAAACTAGCAAACTAAAAATAAATACCAAAAAATTGTATGTTTAAAAGGCAAAGATCTATAAAAATATAATTCAAAGCGATGTACTCATAGAATCTATAAAAAGAGGACTGAGGGCTGGAGATTTAGCTTAGTGGTTCCACCACCTGCCTCACAAGCACAAGGTTTCGGGTTCAAACCCCAGGACCAAACCAAAGGAAAAAAAAAGGAGAATTGAGTGGCCAGACAGAGAGAAAATATTAGGAAAAACCAGAAATGTTCCAGGAAAAAAAAAAGGAGAATTGAGTGGCCAGACAGAGAGAAAATATTAGGAAAAACCAGAAATGTTCCATTTATATAGCAAAATATCAGTATAAGTTAATATAACCCTGAAGTAAAAAGTAGAATCAGTGTAAGTAATGCATTATGGAAAGGAGATAATGCTAAATGAATCTCTCAAAACTATAAAACCAAACACTTTAAAATAAATTGGGAAAAATCATACATAAGTAAGAGGGTAAACTGTAATATGATGAAATAACTTAGAGAATTCACAGATAGGAAGTCATGAGAAGAATAGCAGTGGATCATGATGCTGATGGTAATGCAGAAATGTGTCTTAGCAAAATTAAGGAGTCAGGTACCAAGAGAAGAACTAATAAAGGAAAAACAAGAAGAAAAATTGAGTAATTCTGAAAGAGCAAAAATAGAGATTATGGTGTTTTTAAAAGATGTATGAATTCAGCATGAATTTGGTTGCTTGATGGTACGAAAATGCTTTGACGGCAATAAAAATACACTATAAAAGCTCTGACATTGACTAAGGTTTAAAATAGACAACCATCTGGGTTGTATGGTATAGAAGGGGCTGTTTGCAAAAGTGGAAAATAAAAAATATTCTCAGATCCATTTTAGTAATACGAGTCTTTATATAAAAAGTGTTCTGCTGCAATTATATTTTTTATCAAGTTCTTGCTGTATTTTTTTACTCATCTTTACTTTATATATTTAATGACCAAATGTTCTGGACACACAGGTGAATGGAGGCCATTTCTCCATATAAACAGTGCCTTTTATACTTATATAACGTGACTTACATCCATGTTAAGATTTTTGTATTGCTTTGTTTTTGGTCAGAGACATTGACCAAACTGAAAGTTTTTGGTTGGACCTATTGTCTGGGTTTTTTCACCTTAGCTTCATCCATAAACTGATGGTTCCCAAATTTACATGCCTGGTCCCAAATGCACTCCTAAATTCTGGCTCCTATAGTTACAAGGTTACTTACCACTTTCTCTTGGTGTTCTAAAAAGCATCTCAAACACAATAGTCTCTTGATCCTCTTTATTTTCCTTTCCCTATTTCCCCATCCTGGTAGGTGGCACCCATAAATTCAGAGTTTCCCAGAATACAAACCTCAAAATCATTCTTGAAATTTTTCCCTCTCAAATGTTACATCCACGTTGTACCCAAAACCGGTTCACTGCTATCTTTAAACTGGATTGCACATCCAATCCCTGCCCACTTCCTTCCTACCATTTGAAGCCAAGCTCCCATTCCCTCCTTCCTGGAGTCCCACAATAACCTTTCATCCAGAATTTCCGATTCTGCCTGTCTCTTCCCACAGCCAGAGCATTTTAATTAGAACATCGCTCCAAGCATGTTCCTCGAAGAAGTAAGCAAAGCTCAGGCACCCGAGCTATTGTACTAACTGCTCTGTGGCCTGGTTTATCCTTTTTTCAGAAACAGGTTATTCACAAACTTATTTCATTTATTTTCCTTTTCAAATCCCACTTTTTTAGATAGAAGTTTCTTGAACGCCCTACCTAAAAACTGCAGCCCAGGTCCAACAAAGATAAGGCTTTTGATAATTTTAATTACCACTGCATCTCTGCATCTAAAAGAAACTCAAAATTATGTTGCATGACTAAGTAAATGCTGGAATTCTTCTTTGCATTTGTTTTGCTTTCCCTTTATACACTTACTTTGCCATTTTATGTGCATTTGTTATATTTCTTAAAAACAACATTTTTATTTTAAAACAACATTTTAAAAACATTTTGTGTTTTAATATGAAAATTTAATTCTTTCATATTTGGGGAGATAGGAAACCTGATATACTTGATTTTGTTGCCTATATATTATTTTGTTTATTATGTTTTGTCTTTCACTTTGTTGCTAATGCTTTTTTCATTTGTCTGATCTAGGAGGAACAGTTTCTCTTGTCTGCTGTACATCATACATACTCCCAAATAAATTTTGGAGCACTATTAGGTTTTTCCAAAGTGCTTTCCCCATATCCCAGGTTAACTCATATAATTTAGTTCCATCATTCAATCAATATTACAGTTATCTCACAGACATATAGAACTTTTATAATCCAACTAAATACAGTCCAATTCTATTTAATCTATAGACTTTAAAGGAAGCTCCAGAATTAAAAAGATTGCTTTACATGCCTGTCCTATGTCTTTAATTTCTAGACAATCTAGGAAAGGCTCATAAAGCTCTTCTACTAATAGCAATACTACAGTACCACCATATCCCGACTGGTATAAATTGTCTGCTAGATGAATTCACAGAAAGAATATTTGAGAAATAATGACCCACCTTTACATGAAAGACAATGACAACTAACGCCATAATTTCTCTCACTTTATGTTGGTCACAGCCAAAATCTAAAATTGCATCTTTTTACCCATAACTCTGTGCCCGTTCTGTAGCTTTCTAAGCCCTCTAATTTGACAAACTTTCATCTCTTCTCAGTCTCCATTCATGTACATGGTCCAGCCACCCATCTGTGCACAGGCAATTTTTTTAAAAAACGTTCTTAGTTTTAATGCTCAGATGCATATTGTAAACTATGTCTGTAAACAAAATTTTCCCAGCTCCTTTGTCCTTTTCCATCAGATTAGGTTATTTCGGCTTAGTGGCATTGCTGGAGGGTTAGAATAAATTATGTTAGGGTTCACCACAGAAACAGCACCAAGGTGATCTAGAAAGAGACTTTTTTTACACAGTTATGAAGGCTGACATCCCAAAATGGTCAGAGGTACTGGAGACCGAGAAAGTCCACACTGAAGAGAAGATTAATGTGATCCTGCTGCAGTCTGAAGGGGTCTGTCTTTCCGTCTTCTCCAGGACTACAATTCATGTGGCCCACCCACATTATGAAGCTGTGTTGATTAAAATGTCAATTTCATCAAAAGTTCCTCTAAAGCAAATGCCAAAATATTTAATGAAACCCGAGGCACCCTGTGGCCCAGTGAAGTTGACACATAATATTAAACGGCATAGGAAAGAAAATGCTATTTTTGCCTGTCCTCTTCCTTTCGGCCGTTTAGATGCCAGACGAGCGTATACTCCTGACTTCTGCTCAGCTGTCAGAAGGCACCCCCAAGGCTACAGGAGAGCGATGCTGTCTTCACAGCACTGCGGGTTCGTTCCCACAGGCCCCTCACTATGCCATTTCAGGACTTCCTTTGCCTCAGGAGGAGCCAGCAACAGTATAAGTGCCTTTGGACTCAGGATTCTCCAAAATCGGCCATCAAGTGGCTCTTGAATTTTTGCAAAGGCAGCAGCCGTGATGTTTCCAACCTTGCCATTTTCTCTTCGATTCCTCCAGTTTAGAAGTGGGATGACCTCATAGTCTCACTTTTGTTCTCAGTTTCTAATAGTTCAGCAACAGTGGTGTTTATTTCTCAGAACCGTTAATGACCAAAGCAGTCTGACCTCTCAGGTTATTCATTTTACTGTTTTCACATTAAGTCAGCTTTTTTCCTCCACATTTTACGAACTCAACCCACAGCCAGATCTTCCATCATGCCACCCCCAGGGACACAAAGCATCTCTTCAAACATTACTCTTCACCGCCCTCTTTATAGTGGGTGTCCTGGCACCGTCTGTAATCACCATTCTCAAAGCTGAGGCAAGGAGCACTGCAAGTTCAAGCCTAGCCAGGGAAACAAAAAACATAAAGGACTAGGGATGCAGTTCCGTGTGAAGGCCCTGGTGCTGAAAAACAAACAAACGAAAGAAAAGCCTTCTTTTACCCAACTATCTGAAATTGTACCTCCCTCTTCTTCACTATACATTTGCTTTGTTGTATTAATATAGCCATATCAGTATTTGACATTAACAATACAAACTTGTGTATGTATTATTTGTTCCCCATCCTACTCCGTCCACTCCCACTTGTGATATAAGCAGTATGAAAATATTAACTAAATCTATTTACTCACCCTTTTAACTTTATTTCATAAAGGACTTCTGGAACATAGTAGTTTCTCAACACATGTTAATACTTTGCATAATTTATTGTTCAATTCATGATCTTTTTTTCTTCTTCCCAGACTCATTTTTTTCCTGAATATTTTCTCGGAGGTATTGTACTCATGCCTTATATTTCTTGAAACAGCTTTCTTATACTCAGAAAGATACAGGTTTAACTTCAATACTTTTCTTTCGAATGTCTATAGATATTTTTTCACTGTCTTAGAATTTTCAGTACAGAATATGAAATGGTTATTGGCAAGTTGTTGATTTTTGCATTAGAACTGTATTAAAACATAATATCTGGGGTTGTCTTGCAAGCTCAATGGCCTGAGTTGGATCCCTGGTCCCCCGCCCAAAAAAAATCAACGAAACATACTATCAACTGAGTATTTAAAAAACAGGAATTTATTTTCTCAGCGTTCTGTTGCGGAGATCAGAAGTCCAGATGGACTCATCTAGTTATTTTGGTGTCCATTTCCCAAGGAGGAAATCAGTTTACAGGCCCAGGCTTACAACTGAAGATTTTAGGGGAAAATCCATTTCCAACTGCATTCAGGTTATGGGCAGCTCAAGGCCATGTGTCTGAGTTTCCTTCCTAGTCCTTGGCTATGATTCAATTTCAGCAGCTAGTGAGCTCCTGCATTCCCTGGGTCACGGTCTCAGTCAGCTTCAAACCTGGAAGTGAGCAGCTTCAGAGCTTCCTGATTTTTCTCTATTACTTCATCTTTCCTTATGATAAATCTGACTACACCCCAAGAGGTTTCCTCAAGGCTCGTGAAATTAGACCCCACTCGGAGCATACAGTGGGGTCATCTATTTAATGTAATGTCCGTACCCCTAATTATCCTGTCAAATCCGTTTTACAATCTAACATAAAATGATTACACTTTCACAGATCAAAACAGACATTTCTAGAGATCAATCTGTTCACAAATCAAAAATACAGAGTGTGTCACTTACAAGGGAATGATCTATCATTTCCTTACTGGAAGCTTATACATCCCTTTGCCTTTGGGGTTATATAAATGTAGCAAAATATGGCAAGATATGTTCTTCCTCACATTTTAATCTCCAGGACCACATCTTTCTTAACACATATATCATTTTCTTATTACTTGTTTCATTATAATTTTCTTCGACTTTTGTTTTTCTCTTACTGTTGAGGTTTCTAGGATATATCTGTCAGGTCTACTCCCAGGTGTGTTTTATTTCTTGGAGTGAGTTTATTTCATTAGAGATCAATCTAGATTACTATTTGTCTTCCCTACATTGGTTGATGGCCTTCTTAGACGACATGTTTCTCTTATCTGCTCATTGAGAGAGTGGTGTCCATCATCAGGAAAGTTGAGGCATTTTTTGTTTTGTTTTGTTTTGAGACAGGGTCTCACTATGTAGTTGAGACTGACCTGGAACTCACTAGGTAGCCCAGGCTGGTCTCGAACTCACAGCGATCCTCCTGCCTCAGCCTCCCGACCGCTAGAATTACAGGCGTGCGCCACCACGCCTGACTAAGAGGCATTGTTTTCAAGGATCCAGCAGTTTCCTGGTTATAAGACCCTGGCTGAGAAATTTGGAAGAAACCCCTGACCTTTCTTCTCACATTTCCCACACCCTGTAGGTGGAGAGGCCTCAGCCATGCGCTGGCTCTTCCTTAACTCTTTGGAAGCTACGCAGCCCTGCTGAATCCACCCCAGCCAAGGCCCACTCTCTCGAGACTCTGGGTTCCCACGGTGCTCTGTATCTGGCTCATTCAGTCCTCAGTCCTACGTCTTTAATCTACTCTCAGGCCCTCCTACTTCTCACACAGCAAAAAACGCTGCTGGAGCTTCGTCTTCACACTCTTCTCACCCTGCCTCAGGAGGCACAGACAGGCAGAGCTGGTATTGCGACCCAGGGAAGAAAAGGATATGTCAAGTGAGTTCTTTCTACAGCCTTCTTACACTTTGTTGAATCTTAGATTTTTCATGCCATGTCTGAGTACAGTGCACCTTTATTTTAGATTACGCATGCTTAATGATTCGTTTAGAAAGTCACTTGTACCCCTTTGCAATACATAATAGTTACATCCACCTTGGGGAGTTACATATACATCGTACACTGTAAAATTCCTTCTACTTCCTCTTCTCTCCCTCCATTTCTAGATCCTTTTCTCATTTGCAAAAGATCAATCTCCCCATTTTCCGACTAGTTTGTTGGCTAGACTTCTTTACTTTATTTTTAATAATTGCTTCCAGGCCACAGCACTTTATGTATGGTGTAAACATTTAAAAGTTTGCTCTTCATGGTATTCTTAACACACATTTTCCTTCTAAGTATGTATTTTCCTTCTGATCATCAAAACACATCTTTCTACACTTGCCCCAGATTTCGTCTTTTATTTTATAGACATCAAAATGCCTTTAACAATCCTTGGAATCTGAACTTGCATTTATTACTTTATTTTCTCTTAACGGAGGTAGAAATTATTAAGCGAAATTGAATTTCATATTCTCTGTGGTCCATCATTACTTTATTAATGCTTTTAACAAAATATTCATCCTGCTGCAAAGTTTCCCCATAACATTTTAATCGCCTAACAATTTACTCGGAATATCACTTGTTTACGTACTAACTATATATACTGAGAGTCACTAGGGCAGGTGTCATTTCAACCAGTTGATGCTTGTGCTAATTAAATTTGATAAAATTGTCATTTTCATATTTCCTGATATATTATTTTTATAAAACTTAATAAAAATATTTCAATTATCCTGTATGTAAACAATTAGCACTTAAAATTCTTAAGATCACAACATAATTATTTTCAGGCATATATTAAGTGTTTAATGGACACGTGCTGAATGACATACATACATAAGAAATATCTTACAAAAAATTACCTAAAAGCCTTCTTAACAGATGTTATGGAAGAATGTTTATGAGTGTGTAAATATAGGTCTGTATGCGTATAGGTACAATTATGAGTCTTCGTGTTTTCTGAAACTCACTCTTTTCTTACTAGAAGAAATTTATTTCTCAACTGACACCTCAATAAAAAGGTGAAATATTTTTCTAACAATACCTCTAACACCTACATGTTCAATACTGATTCAACACATTCTTACTAATACTTTCTCAAGGCTGCCTGATGTTAAAGTCGATGAAGAAAATATTAGAGAAGCCAAGTTAGGGAAGAATTTTTGAAATATAATTTTTATGCAAGCATTAACTCCCCCTAAAAAAAACTACTACTCTCACACTAATGATTAAATAATAATGGAAATGATGGCTTATTGTTCCATAAATTGTGTTCTCTACAACTAATTATTTATATTAATGATTTTCATATACATCCTGTGCACCATTAATATCTATACAACTCAGATTCTAATTTGAACTTAAATGATACGAAGTTATGATCATAAATTAGGAAAAGCTTTTGAAAGTAAATAATATAAACCCAAGTTGCGTAGTCCCAGAGTATGATTTTTATCACTGTGTAAAAGAGCAAGCTGATTTCAAATCTCATTAAAGAAAAGACTTCCCTGAAGTCACTGAAGTGTGACAACAGCTATCTTTAAGGTGGAAAGTGAGGCAGTTTACAAGTGACAGAAAATCAGATAAGTGTCCTAAGATCAGACTGGTAAACAGAACAGAGGTGAGCTCTGTCTGAACCAGAATGGAGACCATTGATTGATCACTGAGTTGTCTAATCTTTGCCAAGGTTTCTTACGAATCATTTCTAAGAGGGAGCCAGTAGATAGAGCAGAACTCAATGTACAGTTTGTACTGACCCAGAACAGACATATGTACTTGCACCTAAGAATACAGGTGACAAAGCACACAGGTAATAACACTGCAGATGCGACCATTCACTGCAATAGCAGATCTGGAGTTAAATAATAAGAATCAAAGTCAGAAGGTAGAGTCCTGCATTGTTAAAGGTTTATGGAATAATGCAAAGCTCACAGTACAGGTATCCTGAATGAGATCTAACACCTTACAAAGTGTTTCAGTATGAATCTGCAGCTGGGCCAAATCTAGCCTATTAGATAGATAAATAGATAGATAGATAGATAGATAGATAGATAGATAGATAGATAGATGATAGATAGATAATATCCGCAAAATATATAGGAATGAAACTCATTACTGCATGGCTGCTTCAGTAAAAAGTAACATTAAAAAACAGAAAATAATATTGACTCTAAAATTTATACTAGGATTAGCACACAGATCAACTATGAGGAGAATTTAAATTAATATATACAATTTTCAAAAGCTTCTTTCTTAGGTTAAATTTTTCTCATCTTTTGTTTGTTTGTTTGTTTGTTTGTTTGTTTTTGAGACAGGGTCTCACTATGTAGTTGAGACTGACCTGGAACTCACTATGTAGCCCAGGCTGGTCTCAAACTCAGAGTGATCCTCCTGCCTCAGCCTCCTGAGTACTGGGATTACAGGCATGCACCACCACGCCCACCTAAACTTTTCTTTAAGACTCATTTTAATCTTTTAAATCATGTCAAAATAATCAGAAGAATGTTGAATTTGAGTTGAGAATCTGCTATGAGGTTCACTTCCTTACGAAACACCCTTATGTGTTATCTTTGATACAAATCCATACAAAATAATTTTAATGTTGCATAATTCTAAAACAAAATAAACTCTCAAATTAGCCTCTTAAAAATATCTGAAAAGCCATAAGGTTTTTGCTTTCTCATAAAGAACAACAAAGTACATTAGTTACTAGTAGTTTTCTCTTCATTAAATTTATTTCTTGTATAAAGTTAGATATGCATTTAATAATACAATCTTTTCAAGCTTTGGCAAGGTTTAAAAGGAAAACATTAACTAGAATGAATAGGAAATGTTGAGAGTGTAAATTTTTTCATCACCTGGTAAATTTCGATTTGTACAACAAATATTTTTAGAGAAAAAAACAAGTCCCATGATAAAATACATACCTTAAATATCTAGGCACTGCCTAGGAATCCCACCGCTATGCACAATTCATGAAATAACTTGATTAAGGATGGCATTCTCTGCAGAAAGCATCTAACACTTTGGCTGTTATTCAGACATTAGCATTCAAATCAGCCTACAATTTGCACTTTGGTATTTGCTGAGTGAATGCCAATTAAATTCTTCCAAATAATCACTTTCATTTCCTGTGGAGAATCTGCTTAACACCTAATATTTCTATGGAATAAAAGATAATTTGAAATGTGGAGATTTTACATTTTCTAATGGGAAATGTTTGGGAATCATGATAAAGACACTTTTCAGGTTGAAATGTATTTCTCATCTCTTGGGAAATGTCTTTGCTTCTGTCCAAAAAGGCTAATGAATACTGCTACAGCCCATAAATTTCAAATTAATAAAAATGCAATTTAATAATTCATGGAAATTGAACACACCCTATCCTATTCTCTGTGGCATTTTAATTTTCAAAATAATGTATATATTCAAGAAAGAATCACTAATTAGATCAATGGAAATGAAGTCGAATTTCAAGAAAAAATCTAAGTTGGAGAATTCATTTACAAAACCTACAAAATGGTAAGAAAAGAAATGACAGTTATATTAATGATAATGCTTCTAGTATTTAACCATTTGTTTTGCTGATTAATAAAGGAGTTGATACTTTCAGTATTTTTATTACATTGTTCTACTCTCAGAAATTCTAAAATTAAGAGATAAAAATGGTAACTCTCAAGGCTAATTCAGAAGTTGTAAAGAGACAAAAAGTAACATCCAAAATTTGGTTTATCTAGAAGTTCCCTTTTTATGGGGTGTCTGTGTGCAATTTATAAAAATACTTTAACATGCAGTTCTTTTTTATTAAAAAAAACTTGTATATGTTTTACTACCTAGTTTTATCTCTGTCAAAAACAGTCATGGAGAACCATTTCCATAAAATTGCACCCTGGGCTAAAAAGTTATGACTATAAAGATTATTTCACACAATCTTCCCCAACAGTTACCTGAAAAAGAAAGGATTTAAAACAGAACATTCTCAAAATACAAGTTTTGTAATACATGGCTATAATACATCTAGGTATCTCTAATTGATATTGCTATTATTCCAGAATGTACCATCAATAGCAAATATTTGTTGAACCTCTAGTCACTTGCAAAATGCACCAGACACAGTAGATACACGAGTGGTAACAAAAGAAAACTGACTCTTTATGCTTGCGTATCATAAAAGTCTAGTGAGAAACCCTATAATTAAAGAACTATTATACGTCTTTCACAAATTCTCTTGAAAACACAGAAAGCATAAAACTTAGTCATGTCCCATAATTCAGCATCACATCAAGAAAAGTTCACACAGCAGCTACCATCTAAAAGCTGAGTCTTTCATGGAAAATAGAGTGGATGATAGGGAATTCAGTTTTCTAAAACAATAGAATAATTTTAGTATGAGATGAAGGAATTATGAATTTTATAGAATGTTATCATTAATGGCATTTTTGGGTTAAATTGGTTTGTATTTAGTTTCCTTCATTTGTGTGATTTTGTCTTGCTTTTCTGGCATTCCAAATCTTGCTTATGAACAATGACAATTTTACTAAATCATTGGCTCCATGTTTATGTAGTATGTGAAGTTTTGCTTTCTCCTCGTTCCCTTCTCTTAGCTTATTATTAGAGACATTCTCTGGTTAGGAGAATGCTATAGTTTGGGTCTGAAATGTTCTCCAAACCCATATGTTTAATCCTTTGTCCCAGACTGTGATTCTATTGGGAGATGGGAGAATCTTTAATAAGTGGTGGTCTGTGGGAGGAAGTTAGATAATTGGAAATGTGCCCTGTTAGATCCCCCTTGCCTTAAGATGGCCACTACATAAAAAGAATAGCCTTCTTCTCACAATGCCCTGCTTCTCATCTAAAAATATGGCTTCTCCCACCAAAGGACAGCCTTCTTCTTTCCATCATGCCTCTTCCTACCAAGAGAGAAAGCCTTCCTAGTGATGTCACAAGCTCCCCCAATCCCTAGCCACTACATCACCCAATCCCACCCCAGCTCCTGTAAGCCCCACCCCAGTCCGTAAGAAGCCTCCCTGTCTCAGCCATATTGCTTGCTCTCCTTTGATTAGAGACAGCCCGGCAGATTGCCCTACAGTGAAGTCTTGTAGTGGCTCTGGTCGTAATTTTGGGGTTTTTTACCTAATTATAACGGAATTTAACTTAAAAGTTGCTGAAGATTTGTTACTAGATAATAAAATACTCAGAAAAGTGTCTGACATGTAATAGAAACCCAAAATGTTAGAGATTTTTCTCAGAATTTGCACATTTGAAAATGAAATATTTTTGTCATAATTTTAAAGTAACTTGTTTGATAAAAATGAATTTAGTTCCAAATTACTCCTTAGAGATAAACATTTAAAATTATTTTATTATATCATGAATATTTACACATGTTAATTGTATTTTCTTCCTTCTTACTTGAGGCTACCTAGTTAGCTAATTACCCAAAATCTGGCAGGTTACAAATGCAAAAATTGGTTGGGGCAAACAGATTTCTGTTTGTTCTAGTACAAGACAAACTTGAGAGTTGTTAGCAAATTTCTAGATCCTCAGATAAATTCACTTTCTGTAATTCATTTATGATATAAAGCAAAATATTTTTGAAAATGCAAAACTAAGAATCAAATGTAATGATGGTAGCAATAAATACCATTCAAATATATTGGAATACTTTCTCCAATAACACAGTACTTATTTTCTCACTCTACACTGTTCTAAGTGGTTACTGCCTTAAGAGCAATAGCAATAAATAAGAGTGGCATCAATAAGTTATAGTAGTATTAGTAATAGTTGCATATTAATTAATAGTATCAATAAGAGTAGTATCAATAAATAAATGTAGTGTCAAGAAGAATAATACCAGTAATAATTGTACCAGTCAGTAACAGTATCAATAAGTAGAATTCAAGAACATTGAGCAACCACCACTAAAATAAATGCTAATCAATGCACAGGAAAATTTCAAACATTACTGAATTTAGCATGTCGATAATATTTAGCTAGATATCTTTAAACAATAAAAATTTGTTTTCTTCTGAAAGAAGACAAAAAGTGAATTGAAATTTTACACTGAACTAAAGGAGAAAAATATTCGTTAATGTAGATTTTCATTTTATAACTGAAATAACATGAAAATTGTGGAAATACACATTAATTGAAAAAATTAAAGTTTTGAAATGAAATAGCTGCAAAATAAGGCTGTCAACATAAAATTAGAAACACCCATTGCATTATAAATTGTAGCACTTATCATTGGTTAGAATATGTTGATAATTAAGCGAAAGTCATGCACTTATTTCCCGGATGTACCAGTTTACTTGGCTTTTTTTCAGAGACACACACTGAATCACAATTCCCAGCTGTCTTGGGAGTGAGCATTATTGATCAAGAGGGGTACTGAGCCAATGTAGAGACAGAATAGCCCAATTCCATTACAATGACAGGAAAAACAATTCTGAGCACATTTCCTGAAGAGAGTGGGTTGCAGCTCAATTTTCATTTCAGTTCAGCCTGAGCATGTGTTTCTCATAGACAGATGCTTCATGATAGTTCTTTGTAATGTTAATAAACATGAAGAGAAGATCCATTTTAACACTATATAGCAGCTTTCTCAAACAGGTCGTTTTAAAACTGTGAGGTTCATGAAGAATATAACTAATTCATCCAAATACTAATTCCTGAATCTTTCAAAGTCCAAATACATTGTGTGAAAAGTTCTGATTGATAATCTTACTGTAATAACAACTGTTTATAATTACACTCACCAAACTGTTAAACATAGCTATTCTTCTTTTATAGCTTTATACATAGGATAAGACAATATTACTTTCAGATGTTGTATATAGTCAATATAAAGAAAAGTGGGTAAAGATAATTGAATGTTTGTTCATAGTAGACATATTCCCAAATAGCCTAAACATTGTTTTTTACAAGTATTTTTACAAAGCAATCATCTTTTGTCTGCTGCATGAAATCATTCCCCTACTTGCTACCCCCCTGGTCATCTTATTCTCTTTTTGTCTGGCACTGGGGATTGAACTCAGGACCTTGTGCTTGCAAGGCAGGCACAGTGCCACTGCAGTACATCCCTGGCCCTATTGGTCATCTTATTCTCAAATAAAATAAATGACTCATACCAAATTGAGAGTGGAGCTATGAGCATCCTGTGATGCTATGTTCATAAAATTGTGAATATTAAATATACATAGAGAAAGAGGTGCTAAGCATTTTCTTTAATGGAGATAAGCAGGGGAAAGTATATATTTCAAACTGAAATAAATAGGACAGACATGTAAATACTGAATAGTTTATCTGGTGTGAGAAACTGAAAGTGCAAATAAGGATCAAAAGGCATGTTTATCAGTTGTTTAAATCTTGGGATTCCATTAGCTTGGTGCCCTTGAACAAATTTTTGTAGAAATCATTAAACAAAGACAATGCTTATCACCTTATGAGTTTCTTTTAAAACAGGGATTAAATTACATCTATCTATAAATTGGATTTAATTTAAAACAGATAAACATAATGACCTGTTAAGAATACTACAATATGAAACCACAGTGCCTATAATTTATTTAACAGAAACATAAGGAAATGGTTTTCTCCATTGTAATTGGTTTTATGTATTTGTGAAATAGGAAGAAAAGGTCCAAAGGGGAAGGGGAAAAGGGAGGGACTGAAAGACAGGAAGGGAATTAATATGAGAAAATAAAAAAACAGAAACAAAGTCTTAAAAAGAAACAAAGTCTTCATAAATAAGGAGGGGTAGAGGGGTTGAACGGAGAGCAGGGGAATGAGGAAAAAATAAGAAACAAGATGGATTATGTAAAGATACAAATTTTCAGTGATGAATGTCATTATATTGAATACTTAAAATGTACAAATAAAATTGATATTAAAAAAAAACAACTGATAAATACAGCATTTAAATTGGATGACTTTATCCATGCCAAAAGCTTACTGTCTCGGTGAAAGTAAAACACTCAACTGAATATACTGCTCCCCAGTGGACTACATTTTTAGGCCCAGTGATGAAGACTGAACCCAGAGCCTCGCAACTGAGCTACATCCACAGCCTTCTTTCAGTCTTTTTTTTGAGACTGTGTCAAAGTTGCCCAGGTGGGCTCCAACTTTAAATCTTTTTCTGCCTCAGCCTACCAGAGCACTGGGGTTACGGGTATATGCTATTACATCCAGCCTGAATCACATTTTTGCAGGCACTCTATTTACTATGTATAAATATATAAATTCTAGATTAAATTATGCATTCAAAATTCTGTTAGACCTTCCTTCCCAAAAGCAGGAGCTCAGAAGCAATGGTAAGAGCGTATCAATCATCCTTTTGGTTTTGTCCCCTTTTGTGTTTTGGGTGCCAGGGATCGAACTCCAGACTTCACACTTGCGAAGCAGGCAGTGGAACCACTGAGCTAAATCCCTGGCCCTGTATTGGTCATCTTAAACCACAAGATTAAAAAGCACAGTTGGGCAATGGCAGAAAAAAGACATAAGAAAATTTAGTGCCCACCAGTATTTTTAGTATACCAATCCTACACAGACTACCTAGACATTTCTATTTAGTTAAGTTACTATATGATTTGTTTTATACTGAGTAAGATGTAACTATTTACCAAAAGAGCCTGCATGACAGATTATGACTAAAATAAGAATGTTTATATATTTCTTTTTAGAGAATAGCACTTTTAATGATAATTTCGAAGGAGACTTATGCATCTTACGGCACTCATGATCTACAAAGACTGCAATGCTTGTGAAGAACACAAATCAATCAACTTCAACCTCTCCATTCTAAATGATCATGCAAAAATGCATCAATATATGTGTGATATATGTTATGCTACAGGAACATTTTATTATTCAGCTCAACATGAGTTTACATAATACTGCACTTTCAGAGATGTGCTCATTCCTCTGACAGCTCTAATACCGGGGGGAAAAATCTATCACATCAACCACCAACTGTCTGATACTGAAATCCCTGAGCAACAACAAAAACACCAGTTATAATGGCAACAAAAGTGAAATGCACATTATTTTAATGATCAATAAATTGCATAATGCAAATTTTAAGCAGTGAAAACCTTTTCTGTGGAACTACTGCCTCCTTTGGCATACGAAAGTGTCAAATTCTGTCTAGTTGCTTTCTTTGAAAACAACCTGCTCAAAAAATAGAAGTAGTAGACAGAAACTAAGAGTAAATAGGAAGCTATGATAGATCATGAGTCACTGCAATGGGAATGCCTTCCAAACAAAAGTACTGCTCAATGTCATCATGGAAAAATAACTAGTATTCATTTAGGCAATAATATCACAGTTAATTTTTTTCCAGTGCTTAGGATCAAATCCAGGACCTTGTGGATAGTATAAGCAAGTGAACTACATTTGAAGCCACGAGAATTTTTTTTAATCTTATTGAGTTTATTGGTACTTTTTAAGTATACAATACAGTTACATTCCTCATTGGGATCTTGTACCTTAACATAACAAATCTTGGTTCTCGTTTATTCCCCATACTCCTGCCCTCCCTTCATCCCCTCCAATCAACCCCTATCTGCAAAGACTTTCATGAGTATTTTTTAATAATTTACTTTAGGAGACTCCCACACTACATATAGAATTTACTAATTTTAACTTTTGTACTTTTCCAGCAACTGGAAAATTTGCATTTACATGCAATACATATATAAGTTTATATGTTTCTACTTTAAATCTTTTTCCTCAAGTAATATGAGAAATTTTCTTGGCTAATCAAATAATGTCATTATATAGAAATTATCAACTTCAGTAACTTTAAAAGGGAAGTCACTACATTCATCATGTCCTGTTCATGCAATTACATATTTACTAGGTAAACCAAAAAGACGAGTTATGGAACGGCAAATCAAGTCAGATGAAAATATATCGATTTTCATGTACTATTTTACATTTAAATATCTACAAGTATGTTATTTTCAGCACAAAAGCATGAAATAAAACATACTGAGGTCCACTTAGTGGAGATATTAACTGCATATCACTGCAGCAAAATAGCAGCCACACCTAAGGATGCGTTTGCACACACTTCTACAGTCTAAATACAGCTGAAGTAAAGCTCAGTTGCAGTACTGTATGTGTATGCCCCCCGCTTTTCTAACACCGCTCAGTTGGCTTTTCCTCTTTCTAAACACAGTTAAACCAGGTTACACTATAGCTACACATAATATCTACGACTCTTACACAGCTGATATTTTTTTTACATGTTTTTAATTTTTATATTTTTTTTCCTCTTGCTAACAGTTGCCTGAATGAATCAGTATGTGTAATAAACCATTGCACTTTGGACGACTTTACCATTGGCAAAGTTTGACTTCCACAAGAAGGGATGAGAGTGTTTTTCAAGGACGCTGAGCTCTAGGTCTGGCCTGCACTGTGGGGGCACCCGCCCTTGCTCTCCACCTGACAGCACACTGCGGCGTCGTGCAGATGTGGCAGAGACAGAGACGGTGATGGGCGGTGACAATTTTCCCAACAGTTTCTGCTTTGAAGAAAGTACAAAGATGAGGGCACCTCTGTGTCTACCATTTGAGAGAAAAAATCTTGTTTGACAACTATGGCTTGCAGTACTAATTTTCGTGATTTGGCTGTTTTACAGAATTTGGGAAAATGTCAGTGTTACAGTAAGATCAGTACCCAGTGATAGGTACTTTCATGTGCTTACTGTAAGACTTAAAGATGAATTTTATTTTTATTTTGCTTCTGCAGGAATCTGCTATATTTTATGGTGAATATATTTGTACCTCACTATTAATGAAACTGGTTTATAATATAGTTTAATACAATATAGAAATGGAACACAATAAAAATGCTGAAATGTACTGTCTTACCAGGTGAAGATAAGGCATAGTAATGTAGATATCAAAATCAAAACTTGATTAAACATTGCTGACTGTGTACGCTGAATGGCTCTGTGCAGATCATTCTGAAAGAATACAGAAAGGAGCATATTATAAATTTTGATAAATACCAAATATACATGAGGTTAATTAAATTTATCATTTAATTACATCCAAGAAACATATACATATATACCACAATCACAATACACACATTTCAGTAACACATATTTTAAATGGATTTAGCAGCATATTTTCATTTCTGCCTAGATTGGAATGCAACTTACTATAGCATTTGTGTTCCAAGGACAGCAGTATGAGAAAATCACTACAGCACTACATTTCAGTTTACTAGCCTTGCAGAAATCTGAACCTCGGTTACCCTTACTCCCACAAAAGTTCTAATGATGATCTCTCATAGAAAAATTCTAATTTCAAAAGATCATAACAAATATTCAATAAAAAGGGAAGTAAAACTGGGCAGAAACAACAAGTTCATTATAAAACATAAAAAGAACATGGTGAACAAATGTTTTAAAGTTTCATTTTATTAAGAGCAGTATTAAAAAATTTTAATTCAAGATATATATTTACCTTTACAATTGGCAAACATTAATAAATACCAATATACAGTATTGTTTACAGGGCAAGAAATGAGCACTTACATACAACACCATTCAGGTAATCATTAATAAATTTCTGGAAGGCAATTTGGTAACATATATCAAAGCTCACAAGTTTGGCCTTTCTATTTCATGCATTCATTCAATTGTTCAAAAAATATTAATTCAATAGCATAATCCAAAACATAATGATGTGAAAGTCATCATCAATAATCATCAATACCTGTGGACATATCTTTATTATAAAATCATATTTATCATATAAAATAATGAGTGGTTATTACTGTTATAACAACAAAATATACATTACATAAATGGTTAAATAAATACATCAATATTTATGTAATATATTATGATACATTCATTAAAAATGATTTGGATAAAGTAAAAATATAATTTGTCCACTATCTATTTGAGCTTGAAAAAAGTTCCAAATGTAAGAGCTGAAATGCAATAAAATTTTATCCATGCTATGTGAGCATATTTTTGCATAAGAAACAAAGTGGAAATTATGAGTATTTGTCTGCATTGTTCATTTGTGAATTTTTATCATTTTTCTTTACAGTTTTCTGTAAACCTCATATTTTTTTCAGAATGTACTTTTAATAATCTTAAATTAATATCATGAGTTAAATTACTTCACTAATGAAAAGTCCTCAATGGGCTATATTTTCCTATATTACAAATTTAACAAGAACTAATATGAAAACAAGTAAGTTGACTAATCAGAATACATCTCTCATCATTTAGTTTCTTATGGCTGAGAATAATGATCAGAAAACAAAACTTCAGTATCCAAAGAAAGAGGTAAAGCAAAATACAGATATAGATATAAAATGGGAATAAATTCTACATTAAGATTGCAAAGCAGTTATTTTCTCTCAATGACTGACTAATGATCCTTGTCTTGGTTAGGTTAATTTTCCAACAACTACTTGGATAGTAATTAACAAAGAGACTCAGTTTTTTCCCCTGGTGTGTTTATTTGCTAGCAATTTTGGAAATCCATGTTCAGTCAAACAGTGTTTCTCAGGAGCAATTAAGATCATTCTTAATTGCAAATCATTCCACAAGCCAATCTCTCCCACCCTTCGGCCATGGGCTTTCATGAGAGTCTAGTAGTTTCACCGTATTTATTTTCCTTTCTACATTCTAATATCCCTTACACACCCCAACTCAACAAATCTAAAATAATGACTTTAAATGAGATTGTATCTCTCATATGGGGGCATAAAAAGCCCCACAGATTTTCATGGAACATGAAACTACATACAATGAAAAGCAATTTGACGAGATCACTTTCTTGAATCCTCAAAATAGGGAGTCTCACTATACATGAACAGATTGCCTTGAAGGGATGAATATGTGTATTCAGAAGACTGAGCGAACAGAGAGAGGCTCACTCAGATACCATTGGTAAGTGGTGCAAATCCCAGTGAGAAGTCCACATGGACCAGAGGTGAGAAGGTACCAAGGTCCTAGCCAGGGTCCAGCCCAGACAATGGTAGTTTGGGCCCAGGCCCCAGCCAAAGGCACAATTGGAAAACAGCTGTGCAAGTGCTCAGGCAAAAGACAGAGGCCCACCCTTGTACCATCAGTAAGTGGACCCAGACCCCAGCCAGAAGCCCACTCAGACACCAGGGACTCAGGTGTACAGCTCCCAGACAAGGCCCTCACAGACAACAGCTATGCAGGTGGGAAAGCATCAGGCAGAGGCATGCCCAGATGCCATCCTAAGTGTGCTCAAGCCCCAGCCAGAGTCCTGCCTGGAAAACAGTGCAGTGCAGGGATCCAGAAGGCTACCATTATGAACCCAGGAATTGATGCAGCAGTAAGCAGAGAAGGCCTCTCTGAGGCTTCCTGAAAATTGAAGCCTACTGGGCAAGCAAAAAGTTGTCTCAACAAAGGTGTACCAGGCAGCATCTGTTTAAATGAGAAGAAATGTAAACAAGACTCAAAATCAAACTTCCACATTACCTAAGGCAACCCCAAGACGCAACAAGATGGAACAATCTGACATACAACCAGCTGAACTTCCTGAACTGACAATGATGTACTTTGCAAAACTATCTTTCAAAATTGATGGAGAAATAATATACTTCCATGACAAAGAGCACCTGAGGAACTTCATAAATACCAAAGTAGAGCTCTAAAAAATTTAAACAATATCCTAGGAAAAGACAATGAGGATCACAAGCCCAGGAAGCCCAGCAGAATGAGTTCATTAGGCAAGATAAGAAATTAAATGCAAAGGGGGAGAATCAACAACAGGAAAAGGTCATAACAAAAATAAATCAATACATATGAGTTATCATAATCAATGTTATTGGTCTGAATTCACCAATCAAAAGAAACAGACTGGCAGAATGAGTCAAGAAGCAAGTTCCAACAAATGCTGCATACAAAAAACACACTTAATTCAAAAAGAAACTTATAGACTGAAAATTAAAGGGTAGAAAACAATACTCCATGTGACAAGAACCCCCAATAAAGCAGAAGGAGCTATCCTCTTTGTAGATCAAGTGGATTTTAAAACCAACACTAATTAAGAGTTACAAAGAAAATCACTACATCCTTGTAAAGAGAATAATCCAGGAGGAAGATTTGACAATCACAAATATATATGCACCAAATATTAGGGCACTCAACTATATAAAACAAATACTAATAGACATGAAAAATCAAATAAGCATGAATACAATAGTAGTGGGGGTCCTTGATATCCCATTGTCAGAAATAGATCAACTAGACAAAAAATAAACAACAAAATACTAGAGCTCAAACTCTTGAACAAATGGACTGAACAGATGTTTAGTGTTCCACCCAATAAAATCAGAAAACATATTCTTTTCACCTTTACACATCTGATCTCCAAAATAGACCATATACTTGCTCATGAAACATATTTAAATAAGTGAAAAAGAACTGAAGTTATCCCCTGTATATTATCAGACCATAATGCAATGAAATTGGAGATCAATAGTAAAAGAAACCACAAGAATCTCATAAACACATGGAAACTGAACAACACAGTTCTGAATAACCACTGGGTCACAGAGGAAATTAAATAAGAAAACAGCCAGTTTCTAAAATTAAATGACAATGCCACTACAACATATCAGAATCTATGGGACACAATGAAATCAATCTTATGAGGGAAATTCATAGCACTGAAAATTCATATTATGAATATACAGTGAGCTCAAATGAACAACATTATGCTGAACCTCACAATCCTAGAAAAAAAGCTCATACACAGGAAAAAATTATAAAGAACAGCAGAACTTAATGCAATGGAGACTCTTAGAATGGCACCAAAACAATCAATAAAGCAAAGAATTGTTTCTTCAAAAGAATAAAGAAATTCGACAAATCCTTAGCCAACCTTACCAAAAAAAAAAAAAAAAAAAAAAAAAAAAAAACAAAAAAAAAAAAAAAAAAGAAATACCCAAATTCATGTAATTAGGAATGAAAAAGGTGAAATTACAATAGACACAGCTGAAATCCAGAGGCTCAGCAAAACCTGCACAGAGAACCTATATGCCAATAAGATGGAAAACAGAAAAAAAAGGACAGATTTCTAGATAATATGAATTACCAAAGGTGAACAAAGAAGACCTAAAAATTTTAAACAATCTAATATCAATCAGTGAAATTAAAAATATAATTTAAAACTTACCAATGAAGAAAAGTGCAGGTCCTGATCGCTTCACTGATGGATTCTACAAGACATTTAGAGAGGAACTATTGCCACTACTGTTTAAATTCTTCAATGAAATAGAAAGGGAATCAATACTACCAAATTCATTCCTGGAAGAAATCATCACCTTGATCCCAAAAGCAGAGAAAGACCAAACCAAAAAAGAGTACTATAGGCCAATCTCACTGAAGAACATAGATTCAAAAATCCTCAATAACATACTGGCAAACAGAATACAGAGAGTCATCAAGAAGAACACACACCCTGACTAAATGGGATTCATCCCAGAGATTCACGGATGGTTCAACATAACCAAATCAATAAACATAATACACTATATTAATAGAGTCAAGGACAAAAGTCCTATGATCATCTCCATAGATGTAGAAAAAGCATGCAAAAAAATCCAACACCCATTCATGGTAAAAAAAAAAACTCTATAGAAAATTGGAATAGACAGTCTCTAACTCAACCCAATAAAAGCCATTTATGAAAAACCAACAACCAATATCATACTAAATGATCAAAAATTGAAATCCTTCATGCCAAAATCAGGAACAAGATAAAGATGTCCACTATCACCACCCCTGTTCAATATAGTTATGGAAACATTAGTCACAGCACTTAGACAAGAGAAAGAAATAAAAGGAATAAAAATGGGAAATGAAGAAGTTGAATTTCTATTTGCAGATGACATGATACTCTATATAGAAGACCCCAAAAATTCCACCCAAACTCTTCTAAATTTTATAACCAAATTCAGTACAGTAGCTGGATACAAGGTCAACACACAAAATCAGTATCCTTCCTATACACAAACAACAGACTCACTGAGAGAGATACTGGAGAAGCAACTCTTTTCACAATTGCAACCAAAAAAGTGAAATACCTAGGAATCAACCTAATGAAAGAAATCAAAGACCTGTACTCTGAAAACTACAGAACTCTAAAAACAGATCAAACAGGATATCAGAATATGTAAAGACATTCCTTGCTCCTGGGTAGGAAGAACCAAAATAGTGGAAATGGACATACTTCCAAAACTGTGATAAAGATTCAATGCCATCCCAATTGAAATCCTAGGAGCATACTTCACAGACCTTGAGAAAACAACCCAAAAATTCACTTGGAACAAGAAGACCTAGAATAGGAAAAGCAATTTCAGGCAACAAAGACAAAGTGAAAGTATCACAATCTCCAACTTGAAACTATACTACAAAGCCACTGTGATAAAAACAGCATGGTGCTGACAAAGAAACAGACCCGAGGATCAGTGGAACTAATTAGAAGATCCAGAAACACCTCCAGAAACACTCAGCCACCTTTTCTTTGACAAAGGCACCAAACACCCTCACTGGAGGAAAGATAGCTTCTTTAATAAATGGTGCTGGAAAAACTGGGCTTCAACTTGGCAAACATTAAAACTAGACCTATATCTCTCACCATGCAATAAACTAAAATTGAAATGAATTAAAGATTTAAATATTAAAACAGAAACACTAAACTGGCTGGAAGAGAGGTTAGGTAGAACTTTTGAAGACATGGGTGTAGGAAAAGATTTCATGAACAAATCATGTGTTGCATGTGAATTAGCATAAAGACTCAATAAGTGGGATCTCTTCTTATTACAAAGCATCTGCATAGGAAGAGAAACACCGCCACCAACAGAGTGAAGAGATAACCCACAATGTGGGAAAAAAATGTTTACTGCTGTTCCTCAGACAAAGGTCTACTATGAAGTATATATAAAGAACTTAAAAAAATCAGATCTCCCAAATTTAAAGACCCAATCCAAAAATGGACATCTGAAATGAACAGACATTTCTCAGACAAAGAAATAGAAACAGCAAATACACAAATGAAAAAATGTTCATCACTGGTTATTCGAGAGATGCAAATGAAAACAACACTGAGATTCCACCTCACCCCAGAAAGAATGGCTGCTATCAAGAAATCAACCAAGAACAAATGTTGGCGGGTCTTTGGGAAAAAGGAACTGTTCTACACTGTTGGTGGAAGCGTAGACTGATGCAACCACTGTGGAAATCAGTGTGGAGATACCTCAATAAACTAGCATTAGCAATCCCATTTGACCTTAGCTATTTTCCTGCTGGGTCTCAAAGAATTAAAAGAATCATACCACAGCAATATATGTGCACTCATGTTCATGGTGGCACAGTTTGCAGTAGCTAAAACTTGGAAACAGCCCAATTGTCCATCAGCTGGAGACTGGATAAAGAAAATATGGGGTTTAAAAAAAAATAAAATGGAGTACTACTCTGCCATAAAGAATGACAATCTATCAACATTTAGACCTAAATGGACGCACACTGAGGTGACACTCTTAAGTAAAATAGATAGGACATGTGTAAATACAGAATAGTTTCTCTGGATAGGAACCTAAAAGTTTAAATAAAAATCACAATGTATAATAGATAATGTGAAATAGGAAGAAAAGGCCTGAAGGGGAAGGAGAAGTGAGAGGAGTAGGGGAAAGGAAAGAAGGGAAAGAAACATATGAGAAAAAGAAAAAATGGAAACAAAGTCTTTGCAAATCGGAAGGGGCGGAGGGGTTGAAGAAAGAGCAATGGAATGAGGAAAAAAATAAGAACCAAGACATATTATGTAAAGGTACAGACTCTGAATCATGAATGTCAACATGCTGTACACCTAAAATGTACCAATAAAATTAATTTTAAAAAAGATTGGCCAACCCATAGCACGAATCCAAATAACAATATGTTAGTTTGATGAAAAATATCTGAATCAACTTTTCTTTACAATCATAGGGCTTTACAAAGGCAGTAACTTGGCAATATGAGCATTTTTTTTTTTTTCGTATGGGGCATCAAATTTGGGTCCTTGCGCTTGTGAGGCAGGCCACCAAACCGCTGAGCTAAATACCCGGCCTAATACGAGCATTTTTAATTTTTTTTAAAATTCTGATTAGAATAGAAAAGACTGGTCACTTCAAGTTTATTAACTTAAATATTTGTAGTATGAAAGTTATCACTTTAACAGTATTCAGCAAATAGTATATTGTGAAAATGTATAGAAAACTACTGAGACACTAAATTAATTTCAAAGTCTTAAAACTGAAATATTTGAAGAATTGATTAGAACAAAATTCCACACGGTTAACATTTTGAGAGGAGACAGAATGGAAAAGCAAAAGACTGCACCCCAAAGCATATTATTTTTCTATTGAGGCACTGAAAGTAAGTGGAAAAAATGGATGATTAAAAAATGTCAGGGTTTTTCTAGTATTCGCACTTAATTTTTATACTTACAATCATATTTTCCAAGGCATGTTTGGCAAGCCAACAGTTTAGAAAAACTGGGACAAATAGATTCCTTAATGAAGGCCAGAATATCTGAAATGAAAATGAAAATTTAATTTTTACCTTGAACCAAGCAATTGTAGTTAGAAATTAAAAAGCAATGTACAGCCAAATGAAATATAATAAAAACAATGTCGTCACTTAAAACATGTAGCATATACTTGAACTCATTATTACATAAATATCAGTACCAGTTAAGACCTTTGATTCATTGCCTGACACTTTCTTCTGGAAATTATTGCAGAAGGAGAAAGAAAATAATATACTCTCATAAGATGTCAGATGTAGCTATGCTAATTCTATTATTAAATCTTTCAGTATGATGTTTTATAATAGACATTGGTTCTCTCTTTCCTGTAACTTGAAGTGGGGAGTATCAAGAAGGAGAGAGGCCTTGTATTTTAGAACACTACAATTTACTGTCTTTAGATTCAAGCATTTCATACAACATTGGGAATCTATGTTCACTTGGAATTATATCTAGTTAGCTTGTCATTTAATCTAGTTCTAGTTCCTGCAGTAGATAAAGCACTCATAATTGCTGGAAGTGAACACTACATTCGGATAATTCTACTTATTTAAAAAAATTTCAAATAAAATTGAAATAAAGTGTTAGAGACTAAGCCAGAAAAATATTATCACATCAAATTGAGCTTAAAACCCAATTTTGCAGATGGGTACGTACTGAGTCATATATTTATGGGACTGTAATTAAACGGGTTCACTGTGGAATTGGTACCACATAATACTTTGATACAAAGTGAACTGACACTTGTCTGTTTTTTCATAACCTTACTAGACAATTTTCATAGTAAATCTTGTAGCTAAACTGGAGATTTAAATATGCTTTCAGTATGAGAAACAATTATAAATACTTGATTCTAATTAGTTTCTCTCTTCAAAAATTCCACAAAATAAAAAAAGTGGTCAATCATTTTGAGTCACTTTAGACAATACAGAAATTTATTCACATGGCACCTGCAGAGCATACCTTTCTGAGGCAAAATTCATTTTGTTATTATACTGAATCTCCTTAGATTTCATGTAATTACACCACAATTCAGTTATCCATTTTAAAAATTTTCTTTCAGTGCTATAATTCTAACCCTTAATCGAATTGGCTATATTATTTTAAAAGATGTATATTTAGATTATTTACTTAAATCTAATAATAAAGTTGTGGTTTTTAAGATAGTAGGACTTACTGAAATAATGAAAGGAACCGCATTAATTATTTCCAAGATGAAGGGTATTCGTAAAATCTGTTCCCAGATGTTTCCCTTCCAAGAAAGAATAAATAAAAAAAGAAAGTAAATTATAAAGAATCCTGTTAAAAAGGGAAAAAGAAAGCACTCAGAATTTCTTTAGTAGTAGAGATGCTTACATTAACAGAATATAGAATCACTGCATAGAGATGCAGCAATGACTTAGAGATTTTTTTTTAAGTGTAATGGTGTTCTTTCAATTTTGTAGTATGCTCAAGAAGTAAAGTTATTGTTCAAAATAACCCATGAATAGTGAGCACAAAATTTGAATCCTATAGTATGTTATGGAAGAAAAGTTACTGGTAAAATTATAAACACATTGACAAAATATACAGCATCAATTAAGGAGTGACTCAGTCTTTTGCACTATAATTATATTTACCCACTATAAAATATATTATGCAGTCTGTAAAACACTCATGCTTGAAAACAATACTTAGTGTTTGTAGTTTTATTCTAATCAAATTTAAAGAAAGAGCTTTTTCCAATCTCCCAACCCACAAAGTACACTATTAGGACTAAATACATAATTTGAAGGGTCCCATTCAAAATGAATGTATGAGGTCTTTTATTAATAAGTTTTTAACAATTTCCAGAGGGTGCATTAGAATATTAGAATATTGTGCAAATACACAAAGCCCAGGCCCAGGCAGCTCATCCTGATAGTAACAGATTATCAATGAAACATTCTTAAATGGTGTCTTCCATGCGTGGAACATATATTCACTGTGTCTTATAGAAAGTTTGTTTGCTGGATGCTTGGTCCTCAGTGTGGTGACACTGAGAGATGGTGGAACTTTTAGGAGGTAGGGACTAGTGGGAGGTAATTAGGTCATGGAGTTCACCCTTGATAAATTAATATAGTGCTTGTAACCCCCCAGTAAGTTGCTGTTCAGGATTTTAGAAAAAACAACTTGCCTCTGAATATTTCTGGCTTCCTGTGTCCCTATGTGATCTATTCTGCACACACTACTACTTTTGGAATATCATCTGCCATGAGGACCACACCACACATCAAACAAGAACAGCCACTCAATCTTGAACTTTCCAAACTGAGATAAACAAGCCTTTTTGTTCCTTATGAAGCTTCCAGCCTCAGGTGTTTTGTTATAAGAACAGAAAACAGACTAATACAGTATACACTGATGAAGAACTCAGAATTTCCTGACGCAGTTTATTCTTCTATGAGGAGATCTAAGCATTGCAAAAGCAATTGGAAGTCTGGCTTTCCCATAATTTCCAATTGTCTTATTTCAACTGCTTAAAAGTTGGAATCATTCTTAATGTTCCTTCAGGGCCCAGTGGATTAAAACAATACACTAGTGTAACACCAGACCATATCCCAAAGCAAGCACCAGTTAATCACCCTTTTAGGTAATCTAGTTATCTAAAAAAGCAGTACAGAAGAGAGCAAGTGGAGGGAAGGGGGACAGTGAGAAGAATACCCCTGCATAAAAAAGCTGTAAGAGGTACACTGCTGCTTCTCCCACTGCCCTGACCTCAGTGATAAGACTCAAAGGAATCACTCACTTTGCTCGGCCTAGGCATGCTACTATAATTGGCTCACACCAAAACGAGGCAAAATGGGGAAAGGGAAAAAAAAAGAGCTGAGATTGGAAAAAGTCACAATTCCTCCAATTTTCAGACACAAGCACGTTTTATGAAAAGACATTCAAAGAATGGAAACTGTAGTTCTTTTTACATTGAGTACACTCAGAAAGATTGTGCCTATCTGAAGATGAAACATTACTCTGCTAGGCGGTGGGTCTCAGGAAACCAAAGTCTGTGTTGGAACCCTGGTGGCTGCTTAGTGGGACTGCACACTCAGCCTCACTGCAGAGGGCGACTGCACCTCACTCCAGCCCCTCCTCAGCCTCAAATCATTTGGCATCAAAACATGTCAGGAAATGCAAATAGAAAATAGTCCTGTGATGCTTCTCAGCCCCATGTGGATCTGAACTGAGAACAAACTAAAGCCTCATTAGATGAGAATGTTTGCGTATACTGATCATTTTATCTGATTAGCATGGATTTGAAGAAGTTTGAGAAGACTAATTTTAACTTCCTGTCACTAAATCAGGAACATCTAATACACTGGTTATAACTGACTTTAGTCATGCCACTTTTCAATCATGCAGGTTAATGATACTGCTTCTTTTATCAGAGTTTACATGGCATAGTGGTCATGATGCTTAACATTTGGCTTGCTCTTTCCTTGTATTTTTACTGACCATTATACCAGTGACCACAAAAAAGTGATTGATAACTTGCAAACAAAGTAAGGAAAAAAGAATAGTTACTATTGATAATATAGAAGGATATTTTTATTAGTACACAGCAAAATTAGTGTTAGCTTTTTTAGCAACTGTCACACAGTGGGTAAATTTAGTTCATGATAAGTGAAAATCTTTTATATATTGCATGGTTTTCTTCTCATTTCCATGAAAAATATATTAGTTTGCTAAATGAGTCTTCTTGAATCAAAAAAGTCTTATAACTGGTATCTGACAAGGCTTGTTTTATTTCCAATTTATCCTTCATATTAAAGGCAATGTATTCATTTTAATGGCAAATTCCCATCATGAAGATAATAAACTTCAAATTCTTCATTATGTTACATAAAGCTTCACAATTTGAACTCTAGCCACTGATCTGCCTTGTACTTACAGTATTTCATTCCCAATCTGATCACAGACTAATACACCCTGCACTCTGTGCAATCCTGGCATAAGACAGACTTTTATATTTTTTTACACAAGGTATACTTTTATAAATGTGTCCACATTTCCCCCTCTGGGTAAAGTGTCTTACTCTCATGCCTTCTCATAATCTCCTTGGCAAGTACTTGTAAAACTTTATGGAACTTATTTCTTTATACACTCAGTGCCCGGTAAAGTATATAAATGATAAATGTATCTTCCAAATATTGTAGACGTCTTCTAGCCATTTTAATATAATTGTTTCATATTTTGAAATTAAGCATTTATATCCTTTTACAATGGTTCCAAATGGGAATCATTTCATTGCTTAAAACCTTCCTGAATGCATTTATGAATAAATCATTAAACTTGTAACCAGAATTCAATAGAAATTTTTGGAGGGAAGGCTTACAAGAATTTTTAGTCTATACTGTACAACCATTTAGATATTTTCATCTTTGCTTTATCGCCAATCATAATAAGCTTATGATTTCCAGTATTCTATCTGCTTACCTCTCAAACTCTGACTCAGATCAACTGTCTAAACCAGCTTTTTACACTGAGTACTAAGGAGTACCTTCCATATAATGTACTCAAAACTTGTTCTTTGTTCCAATACTGGTCTTCCAGTCACACAAACCAAATATCCTTTAGACAACCTTTGTAGGTTCACATGCTCCGAGGTATGACTTGTCCAAAATTGATTTCCAAATTGATATTGTGGTTCTCTAGTTTTCATTATGGTTTAACTCTTATCTTTGACTTAGTCAAAGTCTCCTAATTATGTTGTATTTATTCCTTCATTGTTAGCCTACTCTAATTTATCCTTTCTATTATGAAGATTGTATTTCAAAAGCTGCATTTAATGCACCAATCCAATGTGACCTCACCACTCTCAATTTCTGATCACTTTGAAACACTTGAATCATTCACACTTTGACAAAAGACAAAAATCCTTGCACAACTTAACCTACAAGGCACTATATCATTTGGTTCTTGTTGACCTTTCTACCCTTATTTTAAAGGGCATTTCTCCCACAAAGCACTTTTGGCCCTCAAAATATCTCTTCAAAGAAATCTCTTTGAATACCATCCTTCAAAAAGCTTGAAAAATACTCTCTTTCCTTTTCAACTTCACTTTGTATATTTAACTCAGTTCTCTACTTAATTTCTTCTGAATTTTTTGAGACTTGTCTCATGCCGTCATCACATTGACTCTAAGGTCTAATCTAGGCTTTGTGATTGTCCACCAATTTCTTTCAATCCCTTCTCTCAATTTATATTATATAACTGACATATTATAGCTTTAGATATTAAATGCCATGAGGTGATAAACAGTACCAGCATAGTTCACAATGATATGCCTCATTGTTAGCTCAGTGTTTGACAAGCTGAAGGTCCTAAATAAAACATATTATTAGAATATGTCAGTCATCCTACTGCTGAATCATAACACATGCGTCCCTGTGTGGTCTTTCTTGTGTGGCTTGAGGTAAGGAAATGAGCATCATATTGAGGACTAATTCTCTACTGTCCAAAAGTGTACAGATGAACCACATGCTTATTGATGAAAATAAAGGTATATATTTTCAGTTACACTCACTAGATTTAATTCTCAAATCTCAGACTATCTTCTGAACTAACTGATACACTCATATATTAGCTCTCCTAAAAATAGCTAATGAAAAATAAATATAGAATAGATCCATAAGTTTTATTGCCCATGATGAAGACTCAACAGACCTATATCATAAAAATCCACAAGATAAAACAAATTTACAATAAAAAGAGCATCCATCCATAGAATGCTACCATGTAGAAAACAATGAAGTAAAATACAGAAAGCACAGAGCCTGGGATTTAGCTCAGCGGTTTGGTGGCCTGCCTGGCAAACACAAGGACCTGAGTTCAATCCCTGGTAGCAAAAAAAAAAAAAAAAAAAAAAAAAAAAAAAAAAAAAAAAAAAAAAAAAAAAAAAAAAAAAAAAAAAAAAAAAAAAAAAAAAAAAAAAAAAAAAAAAAAAAAAAAAAAAATACAGAAAGCACAAACAGTGCCTTTAAAAATTATATTAAATATTTATTTCATTAAAGCTTTTCGGTCACAGAAATAAAAAGCATTAATCTTCTTCAGAAAGGTAACTTCTTGAAAAAGTTTTAAAAGAGTAGTTTTATCAGTTCTAAGTGTATGGTATTCATATTCTCTTTTTGTCAGAACTTAATTAAATATAAATGAACTTTAATCCAATCATTTTACATTAAGCATGAACTTAACTTTGTCCCAATTCAAAAGTAATAAAATAATCTAAAATATATTAGATTTTATTTTTATCATCAAGCAAAGAAGAAGCTTGGAACTACTACGTAAGTAGCTCTATAAGGCACTTTAAACATGATAGGAGTTAGGGCAATTTAGTCATTTGAGCCCAAGTTGGACTAAAGGGGACATGTTATAAATTCTGTATTAGTAAATGCTAAGAATATCTGTGTTGAACACGGTTAATGCAAAAAGGTTGATAACTTACCGCCTTTAAATGAATATAAGATAAAGTAAGCCTGAGGCACCAACCATAAACTCAAGAATGTTTACATTCCCCGTTTCAGAGCAGAGTGAAACACAATCAAGACTAGGAGTATCCGAGATTCCCAGATGAAATCTTTTGTTGTTTTCCAGAAATAAGTCACAAAGGTGTTAAATTTTCAAAATTGTTACTCTTCCTAAAGTGATTATGGGAACAATAATTGGAGATTTAACAAAAGCCTCTTAGGTGCGAAGAATTTTTGGTTGCAGAGGTTGTAAACGACGCTGGAGCTTGTTTTTGTTTCCCTTCGATTTAATGAATACATGTGTATAAATAGAGCTCTATTTTGAAAGCAGTTGGTAAACAATAACAGTATTTGTGGTGACAGAAGAATAGGAAATTTAGTGCTGAGAGATTAGTGTGATCGCGCTGCCAGCTAGCTATACACACAAATAAAAGATTATTTAAGCATAGACCTACAATTCTGTGTCACAGAAAATGAAACTGGTTGATGCCACAGATTTGGATTCTTTATCTGCAAACTTTAGATGGACTTTAAGTTTCGGCAAATTTCATTCTGGGTATCCTTGAGAGTTTGAATGGTTTCAGAATTGTCACACTGATTTTAGAAGGTCTAATTTCAAAAATTTAAAATGCATGCATAATATTATACTAAGGGATGTTAAAATATTAAAAATAAACATTATATGTATATATGCAAAATTTAAGGAAGTGTATCAAAGTGCCATTAAAGCTGGTATTTCAGAACTCTCGGTAAAGAAGAATATAAGAAACATAAAATGTTAAATGCAATGTGATATCCACTTTTGCAAGCCTTTGTATTATTTTTCTCAAAAAGCTAAAGAACTGTACATTTTAGATTCTGCTATCCAAATGTGTCTTATTTATAGGCCCTAAATACTTACCAGTTACTTAATTCATACATTATAAAAAGTTATCCAATAATTCATGAAAGAAGTCAAAATAAGTCAAGAATTTATTATTATGTTTATGAAAGAAGAAGATAATTAACAGCAATTAGTCCTGCTGTCACAAACTCCTTTTGGTCATTTCTGTTTCCTTTGGAATTCAATGAACTTTATCATTTACCTCTCCAACATGAAGCACATCATGAGGGTCAGAACAGAAACATTTTATATCATGCGGCCCTGCATGCTAAGATTCTGTAATATTGTTTTCATTTTATAAATAATAGGAAGTAAATAATTATAAATTTCATCAGATTATAGTTGCACTAGAAAATTACCTTGAATTTGTGTATGTTTTATAAATGACTTTTTAAATTAACACAAAGAGTTCTATTAGCAAAACATCAAAGTTAGTCTCATATTGCTTGTAAAACGTGGAGCAAAGCATTCACAAATGAAGATTAATATTTTGGCAATATTATGTTTCTACAAATAGTCTACTAGCAAGGAGACATAACTCATTTACTCAAAACCCTATAGAAAGCCATTCTACATATATGTTAGGGAAAAAAATCATTTCATAATTAAAATATGACTATAGTTATCTAAGGATCGATGTCATGTTTCCTGTGAAGCTCAAGGGCAAGTGTACCTGAGCTGAAGACATCCTGGTTCTTCAAGAACCGATTAGTAATCAAAAAAGAGAAAGGTTTCACCAGGGGAGGGACAACTTCTTTCCCATCTATTGTCATAAGAATGCTCTCCTTACACCTTCATCGACATAAATCCTCATGACTTAAGATCCTCATCAGCATAAGATCTTCATCCACATAGGGTTACCGCCAACCCTGTGTCACCTGATGTTCCCTCCGATTATTGTGTGCACCCTGTAAGCCATGGCTGGTTTGGAGAGTTTTTCTCTTTGCCCACTCTGAGGCACTGACCTCCCGGCCAGCCACGTACTCTGAATTATGCAAGTCTTTATTGTCTTTCTTTCTTTAGTCCTGGCCATTCTTCCTAGGCAGTCAGAGGACTGATAATCCTCCCATAAAAATCCACATGTCTGGGCTGGGGATTTAGCTCAATGGCACCATGCTTGTCTTGTAAGTGGAAGGTCCTGAGTTTGATCCCCACTACCACACACACACAAAAAAAGTCTGATGATATTTTTAAAATATATTACTTTGTGTACATTATATTCAACATTCACCACGTACTGCATAGTAAAGAATCTAAAAGAAAAATATCTGAGATTTTAATTTAGTTGGTTTTTGTTGTTTTATTTTGTTCTGTTTTGTTAGGCAGCTAAAATCAAGGTTTGTCAATTATTACATAATTATAACAAAGAGATATCTAATGAAACATTAGAAGATTCTAAAGTCTATACACCTTATAAAATAACCAGTACTTTAAAACTAATTTTAGTATGTGTGGTTAATATTAGATCTATATGATTACTAAGATCTTTTATCTTTCATTTTCCTACACTAGTTTAAAAATATTCCTTTATCTTTTATGATCTTCTGTACTCTCAAAGAGAATAAAGGCTTTCCAAAGCTAATTCTTCAATTTCGGATTTTTATTCCAGCTTATTCTTACTTTTCATGAACTTTACATCTTCCGCACCAATGCAGATGGCTTCCATCATCGGAAAACCACCCCTGCTTCATTCTTCTGCTTCTCACAAGCCCTTGGCCCAGTGGCCCAGCATTCTCCACATGACAGTTTGTATTCTCAGTTCTTTCTCATTGAAACCGGTCTCATGTAGATGGAAAACAAATCGCCTCTTAATTTCTAAACTCAATGGCTTCTTTCACTCTTTGTACATCACTAGAGCTCACATAATTTCTGCGTAATTTCTTCCTGTGACATTTCTAACACATAAATATTTCATAAATATTTCAGCAATCTCATAACAGTCTCAGTCTTTTCCGTCTACACTTAGGCACCAACCTTCAATTCACTGAAACTGGTGTTACTTTCTGTACATGAAAAAAATGAGAATTAAACAAAAAAAAATATTAAGGCAAAAATACTGACTTTGTCAAAACATTTCGCTATAAATTTAGTAATGAAAAATGGATGCTCAAATACTATGTTTTAGAAAGTACAAAAGTAATTGATATGTTAGACAAATGATTCTCAAAGGCATAATTTTAAATACACTTGTTGATATTGATGAAAAAACAGTGAAAGTAATGCTTTCTAACTCCTTTGTCTAGTTCTGTGACTTCCCTGATTGCTAGGTTCCTCCTACAAAGCATCCACATCACTATGAGCCTTAGTTTCTACCGTGGTGATTGCCCTATGCAAAAAATTCTCATGATTTCGCTAACATCTCTGTGAGAGTGACTGCCAAATACTAATAAATCACTCCTTCACAGTTCCTGAATCACCTTCTCAATTTTTTTACACGTCACAGGTCTCCTATTATTCACCAGTAACTCAAATTCATCATCTCCAAAATCAATTCTATCATTTTGCCAATCTGGACTTCGTCCTCATTTGTTTCTTTATATTCTTCTCTCTTAAGTTGTATTACCACATTACCAATCATTCAGGCTCCTAAAACTTTTCAAAATGGCATTTGAATTTCCTTTCCCTGATGTATCTCAGTAAGTTGATTTCTTTATCTCTTTACCTTCATAATCTTTCATCACATCTAGCAACTCATTTCACCTAGTCAAAAACTCTGTAACGTAGGGTGCCATATCTGAGCACATGGTCATCGCTGTGATGTTTCGTACCTGTAATGTGCAGAAGTTCCAAACTAATATTCCTAAAACTGGTTTTCTGCTGAAAAACTCTCATACTCATTTTATGTTCAATTTCCCATTATATATTGCCATACAAGAATTCCATAGAATAGGCGAGCTGTCGTATTTACTGTTTCTCCACTTCATATGAACCTGTGCATTCCTCTATCTCTTTACTCTTTCTATCAACCCTGACTGTCAAGGCATTTTTCTCTTGCCTTATTAACATCCTTATAATGCAAGGCCTCTGCTTGTCAGTCAAGTATTTCCTCTGCATCCTCTGATATGACCGCTCTCTATAAACCCACACAGCACCGAATTTACACCTCACAGAAAGCACTGCTCACATTCAGCCTTATAGTTATCTATACAGATTTCCCCCTTTCTTGATTATACACTCACTGAGAAAGAGCCATACGAAGGGAAGATCTCAATCAACAGAAGCGCTCACCAAAAGAAGCTCAATAAATGTTTGTTAAATTGTGTGAGCCAAATGAAACTTTGTCAGCAATTAAGTTATCTTATTAAAATAATTCCTAATAGGAATAGTTTTGCTTTCTCAATATTTTTTGTGAAGGTTGGGAAAAGAGATTGAGAACAATAAAAAGCTAGACTACTTCACTGGCTCGTCTCACTCTGAGCACGCATGTACTGGACAAGAAAACTCACAGGGACCAGTGAGGTACTTTTAAGTCATCAAGGAAAACTTACTATATTACCATAGCTTTTAATCACATACTGGAGAGGCTCAAAATAATTAAGGTGGTTTAAGAAGAGTTTGCTGTAGCTCCAAGCATGAATTATAAAGAACAGAACAGTTGGTAATTGCTAGCAGTGAGGTTCACAGTAGAAAATTGTTAATTAAAATAACTTACTTTATAACTGAGATAACCAAGTAGCAGAGTTTCAAATAGGCTGATCAATGCCACTGAGACCTAAAATGCAAAGTGATACTTAATGAGAAAATACAATAAATCAAAAGTTACGGTTTACACTGTCAATTTGACATGAACATACACACAACTGTCATTTTCTGAGACACATACACATGACACAGACAGTATGAACACATAAGCATCTGTAACAATGTGACAGGCTGTAGGTCACTGATGGCTGCCCTTTATGCTGCAGATTAGTCATTATAATTTCTAGAATCCTTGACAAGTCCTTTTTATCATTATCCCCGATTTAAAGGTGGGAGTAAATTAAACAGGCTGGAGTTTGAGTGATACGTAAAGAACAGATTCCTTTGTGAGTACGTTCATAGCACACACAATCACACATAATTGTTCTTGCAAAAAGAAATGCCATTACCCAGAAACACCAATCCCAAAAGACCATTTCCCTTGAGAAAATATGGAAAACAAAGAAAACAAGTTTCAAATTGAGTATATGCAATCCTACCATCCAACTCAAAATAAAATAAAATAAAATAAGAACATTCTTAATAAAGAAAGTATTACAAATCAGTACTTAAGGAGGCTTTCACATTTTACTTGAGGGAACTCTATCACCAAATCATCAATTCTTTTGTGCAACTACCATAAAAATATTGCAAACAGAAGTTTTTCAAAATACAGAAATTATTCCTTGTTAAATATGCTAATTCCCATTAAATCGATAGAATCAATAGGGAAGCATAAATAGAATGTGGCTCAAATGAATGTCTTGACCTAACATACGCTGTGGTACATCATCAGTGCAGTCCCTGTGAGGAGCTGGTACACGGATACGGACGCCTTACTTCTTCTTATGTCAGCACCCCTTCCCTTCTCACCTTCCATCTCTTAGTCCCCTTCTCATTTGCTAAAAGACCTATCTTGTATTTTGTTTCTTACATAAGAGAAACCATAGGATTTTAAAGCTTGTGTGTCTCATTCATTTCACAAAACATTAGAAAATGTGATATCCATGAACGATGGAGCACAACTCTGCCACAAAGATGGATAAACTTCAGGCTTCCATAGGAAAAACGATGCACTTTTGAATTCAAATAAATATTTTCTACAGATTTTTTTAAGGTTTAGGGCAGCGATGATGAGCCTTTTAGAGACAAGTACTCAAACTGCAACTCAAAACTCATGTATTTCTCCTCACAGTGGTAACACTACTATTAAAATTGAATATTAAGGGTTAGTTTAGAAAAAATAACTCATACATTAATATCTTTTCTCTTAAAAGAAAAACAAATAATATGCATGCCATATTTTCACTACCATTGGTTTAAGGCAATCTCAGTGAGAAAAAACAGATCCCACAGATTTTAAATTTTATCTCTTACTGGAATAAAAACTGAATTATAATAAGGGAAAAGGAAAATATCATAAAATAAAAAAATGGAAATAAAGTATTTGTAAATAGGGAAGGGAAGAGGGGGTGAAGGGAGGGCAGGGATGAGGGAAAAAATGAGAAACAAGACCTGTCATGTAAAGGTACAAGATCCCAATGATGAAGGTAACTGTACTGTACACCTAAAATGTACCAATAAACTCAATGAGGAAAACAAAACTGAATTTAAGTAATTATTAAAAATAAAAATGGATCTGCATTTACCAGTTTAGGTAAATTATTTTCAGATGTGTATTCAGTAGTTAGGCATTAGTATTTTGATAGGAAACATAAATTTCATTGCTTTTCTCCACATATCCTCTAAATCATAATCATCTGTGCTGTTTGCTAGAGGTACATATCGCGAGATTAACCCCGAACATTTGTAGCATGTCATTCAAAGTACTTTTTGGAAATGATTATTATTTTAAAATAGTATTATTAAATAAAAGCAATGTGAATAGATCAAGGTGTATATCAGAATAATAGCACATGAGTAATAATAAAATAGTAATTTATTGATGAATATAGCTCAGAGGTGAAAAGACACTTTCCACGAAATCTTAAATATTTGAAAGTTTGTATATTAATACCACATTGCAACATCAGTAAGTATATTTCAACATGAAACATGACTTCGACAAAATATGAACTACCCAGACATAGCAAAACTTGATTTCATAGCTATGATCACAATGCATACTTAAAATACTGCACTTTCACAAATAAAATGTGCAGACAGTATAATCATCATAACATCAAAAGGCAAATATCTGATCTAAAAGTGTTGTCAAGATAGTTCATATTCCTCCAAAGATCTTTTCAGTTAATTTTTACTTTAAAAAATAAAATAAAGAGGACTTACAAGTGGTAAACAGAAGGAGAGGGTACATTATTACAAGTTCACTGGGGATGAAATGCAATAGAAAAAAGTAACAAAGAAGTAAAGAGAACTCTAGGGAACCCCTTCACAGTATCATTCAGATGTGTTGTCTCTGTTATATATTCTCACTCTTTTCCTAAAGATTCCTTTCATGACAGAACACATTTTTATTTTATTTCCACAGGTATCTCATAGGATATCAACTATGGAAATAGTTTCCTCTTATCCTAGCAAATAAACTGACAACTGATGGTGTAAGTCATTTGCTCATTTAACAACATTTTTTTGAGTCCTGTTATGCTCGAATGGGGATATAAGGTAAAACGTAAACATGGTTGTGAGCTATTGAATAATTTTAAAGGCATAATACACTGGAATATGTAAGGTGGCTTGGAAATATGGAGCCTTAAAACACTAGTTGATTTCACATTCTTGAACACCGTCTGCAGTAGAATCCTGATGACCAGAAAATTTTCACAAAGTAAAATGCAGGGCTTGGGAAAATGTGAAGAAACAAATAAAAATGTTAGCATAAAATATACATGAAGATTAAGTAAAGAAATCTCATTTTGAGTATCAGCTCTTTTCTCGCCAATATTATTTCTGTGAAATATGAATCATCACAGAAATATAGGGATCAAACAAAATCATACATAACCTGTAAGCCCCATAAAGGTAGGCTTCTGTTCACCCAGAAGATGTGAGACCTGTAAAAAGAATGAGAAACTGTTAGTTTTATAAAGGTGTGAAAAATTAATTCACCTTTAACATTCAACTTAAGTATTAAAATAATGACAACACAAAAAATATATAAACAAAAAGCTTTATTTTTCAGCTTTCTTTTTACTAACATTCATTTCTAACTTGAAAACCCTTTTTAATTTTTGTCACTGTTAATTAATAAAAGTAAAATGGGCAATTAGTTAAAAATGATATGGTAGTGTGGAAAAATATCAAATGCTTTTGCCACTGAAAAGTCTCCTAATAAACTGCTATAGATTCTAATGTTTTAAAGGTTTTTTTAAAAGTACCAATTCAAAATGTAAATAAAGAAAACTAACAATTTTAATATCCCACCAATTGTAACTGTATTTGATTCAAATGGGAGTCATTAGCAGTCAATATTCACTACTCATGCAAAAGGTGAAAACCGTCACATTTCTTTCCCCATAAAAGAAAATAAAATTCCCAAACATAAAAGCCACCCACTAATTATAGTTATCAAATATAGAGTCTCATGAAGAATCAAGTGCATTTTCAGGTGCTTAAGTAATTTTTTTCATAATATGTTAATAACAAAGAACAAAAAACTTCCAATTGTTTTGTTTTAAAAAGAATGATAAAACTTTGCAAGACTATTCAAAGACACATTTTAGTATATTAGACTAACATTCTGGAATTTCAGAATGTCACATCTGTCCATTTAAGTAACATCTTTATTTTCTTCAAGCAAAACCTGTACCCTTTCTCTCCAAAACTGATTCTCCTTCACTTTTTCATATCTCAATGACACGAAATCCACGGTGTCTGGTTACCGAAAACCTCAAGCAACACCTTAGATCCTATCCTCTCATCCATCTATAAATGCTTGATACAAATTTTTTCAATTCTTCCCAAGAAATATCCACTTCTTATCACTAAAACCACCTTCCTCTAAGCTCCCCTATTTTCAACTTGACATTTCACAAAACCTACAAATGAGAGCCCTGCCCCTCATTTCAGCCTTGTTTTGTTTTTTCTCTGATGTACAATGACAGTTTTTTTTCCAAAATTCATTTTAGATCGCATCACTCCATTGTGCATTAGCGGTGAACATTTTGGGGAGGCAAAAAAACAAACTGTTTGACCTGGCATTCTTACCCTTATTCACGTATACCGTGATCCTTTCTACGACTATTCCTTTTTACCAGCTCTTCCCTTGTTCTACAATTCTCAGCTGAATCCTCTGTTTCTCAGCTCAAACTTTTCTGAGTTTTCCACTTCTTCGTTGTGTTCAACTCATCTTTTAGGACACGTCATCTGCTGCAGCTGTCTTGCTGCTCATCTCAGCTGAGACTATGTTTATTGGAAACCATTTATTTAATGACAGTCTTCTCCCAAACTACAAATGCTATGACAGCAAATCATATGCCTTTACCCACTGTTATCAACACAGTGTCTTGCCGAGTACAAACATATAGTAGTTTATAGAGTGGTCAGTATAAATGATGGTGCCAGTCAAGACAAAACCCATGGCTGTCCTTCCAAGGGATTTTCTTATATCTCAGAATGAAGAAAAATATATATTCAGTTTTTCTGTAGATGAAAAATATATGTGCTATAAAATCTTTTAAGTAAGTAGATATCAGTACCTGGAAAATTAGAAACTACTGCAATAACTTGATTTTTGAGTAGTTTGAAAGGGAATTAGTAATAATATCAACTTATGAAGATCTAATTATATCGAACTGGAGACATTTTTGTTGGTAGAGAAGAGTGGTGGTGAATCCATGGCACACATGTTATTTGTTTTTCTTTTAAGATAAAAGATGTTAATGTATGAATTGTGTTTTCCAAACTAAAACCTCAGTATTGAGGTTCAACTGCTATTTTGCCCCTGTGATTAGAAATAAGTGGGTTTTGGATTGTAGTTCGTGTACTCATCTTTAAAATGTCTAGAATATTATTTTAATATTCTACAGAGATACCACAGATAATTAAAATTTGAACTAGCCTTTACAAGATGTTATCACGGCTTTCTGGACTATCTTATCATGAAAATAAGTTTTGTAATATATAGAAGTCTTTCTCCTAATCATAACAAACAACAGGAACTTGAGCATTCAGTATAGTACTAGACCCACATTTCAAGATGAGCAAAATACATTTAGGATGTGTCCAAAAAGGCTCATCGGGACAATGAAAGATCAAAGAATCCAGCAAATGTATTAGGAAGATTTTTAGTAACTCAATCCCTTCCAAAAACTGAAAACACAACCCCAGTGTGGACAAGTGAGTACAAAATGAGGAGAGCTCTAAACAGGGACTGCTGAAGGAAACGGATACGAAGACAGAGCCTTCGGCTTGCACTAGGCTTACACGATGGTAGTGGAGGGGCTTTCACTAATTGTCAACATTCATCCTTCCTCTCCCTGGCGCAGAGCTGAGAACAGAAAATGCTCTGCGACCAGACTTCATTTCACAGTGTCAAAGCGTGTGGATGCACTGGTTTGGATTTGCTACCTGAGTAATGAAATTCTAGTAAAAGTCACAGGTATCATTCATTTGCTAAGAATATTTAAAGTAAATGTATATTCTTCGTGCTTTCCACTCTCTGAAAGCTGGATACAAAAGACCCAGGCCTTAGGACAAAATGCAAGTGGTCTGCAGACATGTTATAGAAAGTGTGTGTGTGTGTGTGTGTTGTGTATTTGTGTGTGATTGTAAGGACAACGGTCCACGATGACCAGGAACACCAGAATGAAATTCTTTGGTAAACAACAACAAAAACCCTAAATTTTAAGACTGAATGGAGAGGCCTTGATGCTACCTGAATCTGTACAGTGCCCAATATAGATGAGAGAAGAAAAATTCTACATTATGACATTCTTGCCTATAGTTCACAAAGTATTTTATAAATGTTGTCAAAACTCAATTTATTTTTCAAATACTCTTATCCTAAAGCAAGGATATCTTTAAAAAGCTTAATATTATCTGAACACACCAGTTACTATACTAGATCTTGATCTTAGATACAAGTCTAAATACTATAAAATAAAAGAACATTCAGGGGCTTCCTATTTTTGACTCTATGAATAGAATGCGCCAAAAAATAATCACCTTAATAATTTTTAAAGTGGAAATGAGTGCATGAGTTTTGACACAGAGTAAAGAACTGCACGCATCAGCAAGACAGGAGTCAATCTTGACGTCTCTCAGTATGGTGTAACACAATAATGGCTAAAATCTTTAAATCCTTACTACACGTTGTGAACAAAGTTTGCCATTTAAACGTTGTCAGACATCAATAGTAAAATCATTTCATATTATTCAGCTAATCCTTACCACAACTTTTTTCCAATAGGTTTTTATTCTTAGGAGGAACATAAAAATATGGCAAAGCTGCACAAATTATCTGCAGCTTTATCATGTCAGAAGCTCTAATTAAATAAATCTCTTTGCAGAATTAGACTCATTATTTTAAAATAGAGCCTGTGCCCATAAAGGCCACTTCTGTTTTTCATTAACCAGAACTGCATGGATAATGGGAACTAAACAGAACATTGCATTCAAAATGGAGCCATAAGTTAGTTTGTTATGTTTTTTAATTACAGTAATCTGATTTTTCAAATGTATATCCTCTGTAATTATGTCTGAATATTCCTGATAATATTACATGGACATTAACTGTAGGTAACTTTATTCCTCTTAATGTTTTCAAATAATAGAATACTATTCTATCACTCACATGTGCACTTTTTCTTTTGAAAAAATTTTTGCAGAATTTTATGATCTATGAGTCTCTCTAGTACATCTGTGGGTCTCTCTAGTCTATCTTTTTTCTTTTTATTTTTTGTTACCAGGGATCAAACTTCGAACCTTGAGCTTTCAAGGCAGGCGGCGGAACCACTGCACTAAATCCCCAGTCCTGTAGTGTATCTTTAACTTAGAAAAATCCTGGAATATTTATACAATAATTTATTATGTGCTCCATTTTTAATACCAAATAGAAAAATGTAACATACGCTGGTGTCTCTAAGCCATGGTCTTCAATCATCTTCACTGTATAAGAATGACTCCTTAATTAGTGGGTATAATTCCATTACTTTAGCATTTGTTGACCCATCAAGTCCCATGCTAAGTGTGAGAGCCACAGAGGCAAATACAATGTGTAGTCTAGATGTTATAAGAGACGTATGCGTGGATATTCAGACAACACTCATACAGTACTCCTAACCCAGAGTCAGAACTGGCCTTCAGGGTGTGATGCCGCTAAGAGTTTCAGATTAAGTGTTACCCAACAAACTGATATCAAGAAGGTCCAGCAGTGCTGAAGTCAACACAAGAGGTGCCACGAAGGGCACGGATGGAAAACTTGTGTCCAAGAATAAGCCCAGAGACAAGGGAGAGCAAAATAAGCATATGTGGCTTTAATTAGATCAGCAAGGCTGAAGTAGAAGGCTAGAGAATGAGGTAAGAAAAGACTACATTAATAAGGAACTTCACTTGAGCATTTGTTCACTCATCCATACAGCAAATAACTATTGTCTTCGTATGCTAGGCTGTGAGAATTCAATGATCCATTCCATTATGTCCAATCTGTTATTCACGGGAAACACAGAAAGCTAACCAGATAAAATACATGATATATGTGTGAGAGATAAAGGTACTGCAGTAAAAAGAAAAAAATTAAAGACAATCAAAGAGGTCTTCTGAGATTACAACTGGCTATAGAATGCCTAATGTGATTTTGAGTGAAGATCTGAGAAAGGATGTCTTATGTGATTTGATGTGTGAGAAAGGCAGACAGAGGGACAAGCTTGTGCAAAGCCCCCACACCTGACATGATCCCGAGAGGAAGACCATGTACCAGTGGAGAATGGGTCAGGGTGAGTAGCAGGAAGAGAAGAGAGGACAGAAATTCTTACAGGCCAGGGTAAGCACTTTGACTTCGGAAGCAGATGTGCATCGAGAGTGAACTCCCACGTTAATAAACTTAAAGGAAGCACAGGCAGAATTAGCAGGACCAAGTGAGAGGTTCTGACAATCATCCAGGTGACGGGAGATAGCGTGCATCAGGAAGGGAAGGGGTACTGAGAACTGACTCTACTCTGATTTTATCTTGAAGGTAGAAATGACAGAATTCTTTCAGGTGTTTGCATGAACTCCAGACAAAAAAAAGAAGTTAAAACTGACTCCAACACATGTAGCCCAAGAAACTTAGAACGGACTGTGACCAGCAGACATGGGAAAGGCTATGAGAACAAGACCCGGAAAGAAAGATGGATTGTCATTCATCGAGATGTCAAAGAACCCAGGAGCCGACGGAAACACGGCGAATCTGGAAGACATTTTAGACATCCAAGTGGAGAAGGTGAATATGTCAGCAGGAATTTGGGGGAAGGAATCTGTGACTATTGAATTAAAAACAGAGATAAAAGGCATAACAAGATTAGTTCTGAAGGTCTCCAAATGGACTGGAGAAGAGAAAACCTTTCCTTCTTCATACTTAATATGACAAAATAATCTAAATGTATACTGAAGGAAATAACATGCATAAAGCAACTAATTGAATCCCAAGAAGCAAGGATACCTCCAAAATAAGCAAGCTTTTCGTGGACTCAGAGTTCCCATGATGTACTGACTGTTCTTACAAAGTGCTCTGTCTTCACTCACAGTAATATGGTTGGTATATGCTAAGTACTCAATAAAATATGGTAAAGTATAATTATGTTGCATTAAATTATAATTATCAAACACATCTTTACAGAACAAAATTTTACTTATTACTTTCTTTTCTCCAAATCTTTGAATAAACACAAAACTCTTTTTATTATATAAAAAAGCTATTCACTTCATATTTATAGCATATGATGAACTCACTTTTCCATTTTATTTTCATCCTTTTAGTTTGTAATTATTTTAGGGGAAATTTACACATTAAAAGGGTTGTAAAGAAGTTAATCATCAAATTTCATCATCCAAATGCTTGGAATAACATTATACATGTCATAGGTTGGACAGGGGTCCAGGATAGAGATGGGGTAAAACATTATCCATGTCATTACACACCCAGAATATAACTTACTGTTTGGAGCAAAGGACGGATATTAAAAGGAAGTCTATAAATATATAGGTATAAAATTCAATAAAAGCAACAGAAGTATGAATGAAAAAATTTAAAATGATAAGTCAGGGTCGTTTCATTCAAAAGACAAAGAATTGCTTTGTTAAAATTGAAACTTGAGACAAGTTATTCATCTCAATATATGCTGAAGTTTTTTAATTCAAGAATATCTACTGCAGTATAACTGAAATATCTGTAAAATCTATAAAATATCTACAATATCTGGCATATAATAAGATAAAACTTTGGGAAGTGCGTGTAAATCTAGAACAAAAAGGCGTTCTGGTCTTGAAAGAGACTGACCCATTTTAAACAATTATTTACAGAACTTGGACAAGCAATGGCATTTTCATGAATCAGAGTCCAGGATTATAATTAAAAACAAACAGTAAAATAAATATTTACAAAGAACCTACAAATATTATGTTTATGAAAACTAGATCACCTTGAGACAAACACCTAACATCACTGAAAAAAAATGAGTCTTATACACCAGGCCTTAAAATGTAATAAATTCAAAATAATTCTTGAAAATACTGTTGAATCTTAGACAAAAGATACCTTACCATTCATTTCCTTGTGAAGGGCTTTCTAGTAGTACTCGGATTATGTATAATAAGCAGCTTAATAATTTGAGAGAAAAATTGAACAGGCGAATTCTTAGGCCTTTAAACAAACAACAAAAATTTGATTTTCATCTGAACTTAGTTCGCAAAAGCTTTAAAAGCATTGTCAAAAATATCACCTGTAAGAACAGCACTTCGGTTGTATTTAGAAACTACAGCACTATAATTGTCTAAACTTACTGAAATACTTGGTAGCTGAATTTTAATTACCTGAATATTGAAGCAAAAAATGAACTTGGTAGAATGCATGAACTACAAATGGCAGGTAACATTACACACTGAGAGGATACGTTTGAGTAATCAAAAAGTACAAAAAAATTTATGTTCAGCCAAGGATGTTAAAGCACACTTATAAATTTAGGCATACACACACACACACACACACACACACACACACTTATATATACATATATATAAATCTATATATGTATATATATATATATAAATATATATGTATGAATTAGGAGATAAAGTTTAGTTAGCTAGAAAATCTAGCAGCTTCTACATTCACAGGGTAAATCTTGGATATTCTAAGTACCTTGCAGATTTGATTACAGAGAAATTATAATTATTTCTATATAATCATGTATAATATTTTAAATATTCATTACATAATTGCATTATGGTACATATTAATTATTCAATTACATGTTATATATTCATTATATAATTAGGTCCTATTGATACAACTGTGTTATATATTGATGATAAATACAGAGAGATCAAATGGCTTATACTGAGAAACACTCTCTTTTCCCTCACTCAGGCACACACACACTTCATTTTCAGTTGGTAATTGAACCTTATCATTAAATAGATGAAATCCCAATTAAATCTTAAAAATCTTTAAAATTTGATACCGACGTGTACATGTCTTTTAAATTATTTAAGGCACAATTGGGCAGACTGTAATAGTTGACGTTGAAGCAGAGGAATTAAAGTTGGGTAAAATATTCTTAAAGTCTGATCAATAGGAACATTACTTTCCCTGAAAGTGTCTAGTGTTATTGATTTATATATTTAGAAAAAGACTTGAGACATGTTTTCCTGTATTTATTACCTAATGACACCTGGAAATGAAATGTCACTTTTTGTTTAACCCTGCCGTACATGAATGTACCTGTAGCATTTCTTAACACTGAAAAGGTTAATACGTAATTATGTAATTTTCCTAGGCTCTTCTATTAAAATGCTAAGTATATTTTGTAGGTTAATTTCATTACAATCTCCTAGACTACTAATAAAACTGTCCTTTATACAAATGGGCTTTCTCTTTAGTCAAGTGAGTATTCAAACAAAGCATGCACCTTTTCTGCTCTGCACAGGATTTTTAGTAAAGAAATTGAGGAAAACATCCATTCAGGTGATACAGCCCTTTTACATAGTATCTATTGATGAGATTTCCTTCGAAATTCAAAACAACCAAATCGAAAGGACAGTAATTATTATCAGCCTTAGACATAAAGCTGGTATGTCATTAAGAATATCTGTCCAGTGTGTCTTTAGTATGGAAGTAATCCATGAATTAAGTATTTAAACAATTTCCCATAAGTCAGGCATCTTTCTATTAACACTACTTAATATAAAACACTCCAAGTGTATTCAAGGGTCAGAAGCACAGAATTTAAAGTCTATACAAATATAATGTAGACATCTTCATTTCTTCTGGGCGTTTTAAGCAGTAGTCATGTATTGTTATAAGAAGGCTTCTTAAAATATGGGGTATTAAGGTGAGTCACCAAGTATCACTGCTACTTCCATCCTGAAAAGGCTCAACAAGGTATGACTATGCCAATTTTACATGCTCTTGAAGTTCCAGTGTTTCTCAAATTTATCTGATAATAATAATAATCATGGATGCTAAAATGCGATCCATCCTATACTTGCTGATTTAAATTCTTCAGGTGAAGCAAAAATGAGAATCTGTTATTGCCAAGCACTCAGGATGTGTGTTATTATTAGTCATGACTGGGAAACACTAAACTCTCTCTCATCAACTCAGAAAGTTATTCTCATTATAATCCGCAATCTGCAGAGTTTTGTCAAAGGATATTTTAGATGTCCCTCACTATTAAAAAGTGTGACGCTCTCAAATTATTGTTTCAATGTTTCCCGTAACCCAATAGTCCATGCAAGAGTCTATTAACTGATGAGGGATTTGGAGATCTGAAGGTGTTAAGGATCATTTCTACCACTAGATATGGCTTTCGAAACTTTACAGCCTCACCAGTAGGATTACCACTTTTATTCTTCTATATAAAAGTATTTTACAAATTATTGCACAATTAGAATTTTGAGATAAAGTTATGTACAAAAGAATAGAGGGGGTATGACAGGAATGACTTACTTGATCTCTGGTTTTTAATGAAAAATAACTTTAATCTCTCTTTAAATGTGTTTTCATTCATATAGAATTCAACTTGTACCCTGCAAGCAGAAAACAAAAACACAGACGTATATAAGTTCAACTATATCTTTACTTTCATGAAGACAAATATAAACCAACTTTGAAATTTTCTGGTTAGGCTAATGAATAATATAAGAAAACAAAATCAAATTAGTTGATTTAATGTAAATAGTTTGAGTGCATTACATGCCACACGAAATTAGAATTGGCTGAAATATAATACTGATATTTTAGACATAAGCAGTTACTTTCTAATTTTCAAGGCATATTTAATTCAAGTATATGTAGTCAATTCAATTACCGATATTAATTAATATAACGAGTGGTATAGATAATTCAAATCAACAATAAAAATATTTAATGTGTGTCATTTTGAGGATTCTGAATCAGTGTCTTCCAAATATATTTCCACTATCAGAATCAACTACATGCTTGAAAACTTCATGTTAGGTGATACAATCCCAGATCTCTTGAGTCAGAATCCTAGAAGGCAGAATCTGGAATATTATTTTTAAATGCCCTTAGTTCATCTAGCGCTTACATTTGGACAGAAGATTATTTAAGTTTATTGCCCTATTTATTTAGAAATATATATATATATATTTGTATTATATATATATTTGTATTATATATACATATATGTGTATTATATATATATGGATCAGAAAAATAATGGTAATGACAAACAGAATAATGAAATTACCATAGCTTATAACACAATTAATGGACCATAGATTACATATTTACTCCAGTACAGAAATTATCAATAACCTGAAAATTAGCTACATTCTAATCAGTTTACTTTTTCTCCAAATTCTAGAAAACTGTCTCTCATTTTAAAGGGTATAATTAATAGTTTCCAAATATTGATTAAAAAGAAATATTTTGTTCAATGCATGCTGGTTTGTTAATAGTCAACAGCTTAATTTATTTCAAAACATTTATTATAGAACAGGATTCCAAACAAGCTAAAAAAAATTTTAATGTTAACATCAACAATAATAGTTTACTTACATTTTTCCTAATATCACAATATGTTTATACACTAGGAAGGTTTGGAAGTTTGTTTGTTTTTTTATTTTTTTTTTTTTGCAAGAGGGTACACATAAACACAAGGTGAGAGGGGTAAAAATGATATATGCAGATCCTCATATAGTAGAGAAGTATTTCAATATGACGTTGCCTTATACTATATCACTTTCTTGCTTATAAATATTTAAAAAGAAGTCTCTTGTTCCACAAAACACAAAATGACATTTTATTCACCACAAACTAACTTTTAAATTTTATACCTTAAAAAATGAGAATGCCTTCTAAGTTTTATTTCTTCTCCTTGAAAATATTTATATCCAAAATTTTAATTTCTTTTCAAAATTTTCTCATTTTCCTCACCTTCTAGGTAAAATGGAAATAAAACAAAACTAGAAGCCAAAATGTTCTTTGCTTGATAATTTCTGCAGAGTGGTATCGTAAGAGTTGCAACATCTTCCAGCAAATCCCTTCCAATTTCAGGCCTACGAGCAGGCTCCCATCCCCACAAGGCAGCCCACTCACACATACTTCAAAAGCCCATGTATACCCATGCAGAAACAAAACTGCAACAGAATCCTGGAAATCCATTATTGGATCTGTTTCTGTTGTTTATGAAGGGAAAAGTCAGTTTATTTTAAATAAAGTAATGCTAATATCAAGCAATACTAATATCAAGTTAAACTACTTAAAATACAGTACGAATACAAAAGCAAATGTGAGAGGACACAGGTCTATCACACAAGTAATTTAGAAAAGGTTCTGCAGCTTTACTTCCTGAAATGAATGGGCAAGTCTATAGGACTATAAATCCACTTTGGGTACATATAAATGTCTTTTAACTAAACATGATATTATCTAGAGGTTTAAACAAAATAAAGAGGGCCCTAGAAAATATCACCTAAGGAAAAATAGAAGGAACTGCAAAGATTGGACAAATACAGAGTCAGCCAATGGCTGTCTTTTTTTTTAATTTTATGGATATAGAGTTTTATTTTTCCTCATTGAGTTTATTGGTACATTTTAGGTCTACAGTACAGTTACATTCATCATTGGGACCTTGTACCTTTAAGTGACAGGTCTTGGTTCTCATTTTTTCCCCGTCCCTGCCCTCCATTCACCCCCTCCTCTCCTCCCCATTTACAAATACTTTATTTCCATTTTTCCATTTTCTCCTATTTTTTTCTTTCTCTTATTAACTTTCCCCTACCCTTCCCATTTTCCCTACACTTTTAGCCCTTTTCTTCCTATTTTACATTGTCAATTATCTCTTTAGGATCTTATGTACTATTATAGTTTATTCACACCAGAGAAACAATTCGGTATTTACACATGTGTGACTTATTTATTTCACTTAGGAGTATATCCTCAATATGTATCTATTTTCCTATGAATGAATCTAATTTCTCATTCTTTATGGGTATTAATCCATTTTATAGAAAACCGCATCTTCTTTATCCAGTTTCCAAATGATGGGCAAATGGGCTGTTTCCAAGTTTTAGCTATTACAAACTGTGCCACTCTCTTTAAATATTAACGTGTTCAACATTATTAAAGTAGAATGACTCATCATGTGATTCTCATTGAAAAAGAACTAATATTAAAGGATGTTAGACTTATGAATGAGAATTAATCAATTCTGAAATGGGCTTCATTGTATAGTGAAGAATTCTCCAAATGTGGCAAAGACTTAATCCCGAAAGCCACTGTTCTCTTTTCCCCTGCAAGTAAAGACAATTTTGCATGGTGTAAGGACTCTCATTTAATAATTTCTGAGTCTCTATCTGATTGTAAAATTGTGTGAAGTAAAACTCTCAAGCTAGAAACCTCACTGAGTGAATACTATCCCTGTGGATCACGGCTAATATTTATACAAATGATTTCTAAAGTTAAAACTAAAAGTAAACAAAAAAAATGGAGCATTTTTGATCCATTATCTTAGGAACAGAAAAGCACCTTTTAGGTGTCATGGCTATAATACAGAGTGAAGCCTTCTTTTAGTTCACAAGACATCTTGTCCCGAACCGAGGCATGTTTGTGGTAGTAAACACTTTGAGGACTTTCCCCGGCATTAAACAGTGCTACATAACTCAGGGATCTGGTAAAGTTTAATGATCACCCTTATTTTTTTATGATTTTAGCTAATTTTAAACATTCTCTCAGTATTTCCTTTTCCAGATTCAAAAATGCTTGCCTTCCTCTCCGTCTCTGCCCTTTCTCCTTCACTCCCCACTCTTCTTTCCTTTTCTTCTCTTCGCTGTGACCTCCCTCCTTCTATCTAACTTGTCCTGCATTTACACCTCGGTATGCTTTTTTTGTACGACTCTCTAAGGAACAAAGTATTGAATAATACATTTCAGCAAATCTGCCCTAATCACGTCCGCAAATGTCATCTTTACTATATGCTTGTTGCAAAGATAAAATTTATATTCCTTTTGTCACATTTATCCTAACAATTACCATGATTATATTTCATAAAAAGTAAATTTCAACTGCAATCATTAAGTGATATTGAAATGTCACTGTTAAACATTGTTACTTTTATATGAGTCACCAAGATATTATTATATTACATACATCCTTTGTGACACTTACTTCTACATAGTTTTATAATTTTCTTTGCTAACTTTGCTCTGACTTTTAACTTTTGATACTTAAATGGCAATTATGTTTAACTCCCTTATATGTTATAGCTGGCTTTTTAGGGAGGCAATCACATCATCTGCAATATTCTCTACTACTTCAGTTTATATCTCGATGCTCTTGTCATAATTCACTGACACATATTTTTGGAAAAAATTGGTGTGCCTTTCCTACAACAAAACATAGCTCTATAATATCTCTACTGCTTTAGCACTAAGTACATTGGGAAACTGAGACTGCAGTAATATGTATAGTTCACTAAAAAAAAAAAGGTATGGATGCTTGTTCTTATAAAATGATCTTAAATCTATCAAGTTGATAACTACATTGTCTTTCTTTTGACCACTTGATTTGGTGATTTTAGAGTCTTTCTATTAAGCAATTGTTTTTGTTTTTTATAATAATTTGTTTTGCTTTTGTAACAATAAGCTATTCAGATGATTTACTGCTAGATTTCCTATACTTTTCAGGAGTTTTTACTCCATAGATAAATAACATGCATGTGCTACCTTCTTTAGACTATTCTAATATTAACAAATACGAAAAATAAAAAAGAACCCTTCAAATTTTCTGCGCTCTGGAACTTTACTGTAAAGATTTTCTTGGTATAATTATCATCAATTTTCCAATACACTATCAAGTACCATACTATTCATTTTGATTGGGGCTTTTTTTATTTCCTATTCATTCTGTTCTTTTGCCATTTCAATGTTGTATAAAGATCACCCAGGATCTTATTAAATTGAAATTTCCCTGCTTTGCTCTTAAAATTCTTATTTAATAACTTAAAATGATATTACATTTGAACACAGAGACTAACTCTGATCAAGATTGTCAATGAGCTGTTCTTTCAGAAACAGCTTTTTCAGGGCCTGGGATTTAGCTCAGTGGCACCAGGACTGCCCCGCAAGCACAAGGTCCTGAGTTTGATCGAAAAAAAAAAAAAAAAAAAAAAAAAGCAATCACCACCGAGCTCTGGGTCACTGTGCTCTTTCACAGTGGTGCGCTCTCGCCCAGAAACAGCTTTTTTGACTGGTAATTACTTGAAATCTGTCCTGGATGACAAACTTCTGCAGCCATTTGCTCTTGGATCGTAAGGTGGCTATAGATAACTACCAAAAGAAGATCCTTCCTCTCTGTCTACTTGGTGTGGCTTGGTTCTGTTGCGCGCCTGCCCTCCTTTTGATTCTGCAATATTAGTTATGGAGTCCATGTATAAAATCTTCCTCACTGTACTCATAACAAACAAGGTTTTATCTGCCTCAGTGTTCTTGTCTTAGTAGGCACGTTCAACAGATACATGTCAGTTTTGCTCTATGTTTTAGATGTTTCCTTTTGGAAAATCTATGTCCAGGTTGTATATTAATACACATAGTGCCCAGAATAACTCTCACTGCTAAGAACTTTTAATCTGTAGCTGTTTCTGTGCTTGTAAGTTGTGAAGTCCTCCTAACTCCGTGGTTGGTGCTCTGAAAGCAATGAGTGAAGAAAAACATAAAATCTCCCCATGTAGCACAGAGAAAGTTTTCTCATTCTGCACCACTAGTACTGCCTAACGTGGGTGACTTTACATTTATGAAAATGTCACCTTCCCAAATGTACTAAATGTCACCTTTCCAAATGTACACATTATGCTTACCTCTATTATCTTTAAAGGGATTGTTATGAGTTGGAATTCTGCCCTCCAAAATGACATACAGAAGTCCTAATTCACATTACTTCAAAATGTAATCTCAGTTGGAAATGGAAGTATTGTTGATACAGTTACTTAAATCGATTAGATCACACTAGAGAAGAAGGGGTCCTCAACCAAAAATGACTGACGATGTTTTAAAGAGAAAATTTGTACACAGAAACAGATACAAAGGAAAGAGGGTCATGAGGAGATAGAGGCAGAAACTGGACTGTACTGTCACTGTCCACGGCATGTGCATCCAGTTCTAGCAGAATCCAGAAAAAGCAGTGAAGTATGCTCCCTTGAAGTCTTGGTGGTTTTTGGTTTTGTTTATGTTTTGAGACAGTCTCACTATGTAGTTGAGACTGACCTGGAACTCACTATGTAGCCCAGGCTGGTCTCGAACTCACAGTGATCCTCCTACCTCAGCCTCCCGAGTGCTGAGATTACAGGCGTGCACCACCACACCCGGCTAAGTCTTGGTGTTTTCTTTTGATTTGTTTCAGAAAAAACATTTATTGGTACACAAGAAACATGCTGTACCACGGTCTTGAGTTCCAAACTGTGGTCTCCCAAAACTTCCCATTCTTGTCAATCACATTGTCTGTGGGCCTTTTTATGGGTCCCCTAGGAGGTGAATGCACTCATTGTGTACGATGCTGACAACAGCAATTCTCAGATACACCAGCTAAGTTTATTAGAATATAAGTTCTGCGAGAGGAGGCACCACAGTACTTTGTTTTACACTCATATCTTTAGAATTTCACGGATTACCTGAAACCTACTGGACTTAAGGTTACTGGTTAGATACTTGAATAAAGGAGCATTCAATTTTTTTCTTTACTACAATCCTTAAGGACCCTGAATCAGTATCTAAGTGAGAAGGATAAAAGCTCCTTCCTTTCTTCCTTATAATAATTTGAGAATCCAAAATTTGAGTTCCTAGTGAATTGAATCTTTGTAATCTTTCTTATTCTGGCTTGTCTCTCTTGTAACTCATAGTAATTCTCTGTACATTTTTGAACAAGTTTTCTTTCAATTTTAATAGTTTAGACTTATTTGCACTTTTATCCCCCCATGATTTTAATAAGTATTAAGGAAGACACTATACACTATTCGTTGCTTGACTTCTTAATTTGCTTTTCATAATATGGTTATGATTCCAGTACATCAAATTCCAACTTTATTCTCTAGAAAAAGAAAAATTTACTGAAACACTATTACTGAGTTGCCTAAACTCACTTAGCTAGCACTGAGATAGAGCAGGGACACTGGTCTTTCCATGACCCTTCTTGCCTCTTACCTCTCTATTAAATTGGTACTCCTTTACCAAGAAAGGAAGACTTGTGGGTCCTTTGTAAAATATTATGAAAGAACACTGCAAACAGCAGATCTCTACAGGGAAGCTGGACAGTACTTGCAAGTTCTGCCCCAACCACCAGTTCCCTCCTCCAGGGAGGAGAGTGCCGGGAGGACGGAGGTCACCCTGGCGTCACCACCTCACGGAAGCCGTCTAGAAGCCACTTCTCGCAGGGAGCTCACGGTGTTTCCGGGGGACCTCACAGCTCAGAATCCCTTGGGTCCCTTCCTGACCCTCAAATACCTGCCCGGGAAGCACTAATGCCTTTGAGATATCTTCTCATCCGCATTTTTCATGTTATTTTTCTCACTTCCCTGTATTTTCCTCGTGTCATTTACCAGTTTTACAGATGGACTGTAGCAGATTCCACACTTTTACAAAAAGTTACACAATTCCGGTAACTTTTGAAATATTCACTTCTAAATCAATATTTTCAAATTTTGATCACATTCTGTCACACACTAATTACTGTGTACTGCAGACGAAGTATATTTTATTATGTTATTAAGCTACTGTGAAATTGTCATTTCCTTCTATTGTTTTCTGCATCTCCTGTTTCGTGTAAGTCTCTCACAGTTGAGGCTCGCACCTTGACCTCTCTCCTGATCTTGAGGACTACACAGCCTTCAGACTCAGTTGTCCCGCCAGCTCTCAATGCCGTTGGGGCACAGCCGCTTTTACCTGGGGTTGTTTCCCACAGGCCTGAAAACCACCTGGAGAAAAGCCCAGTGCACCAAGGCAGGAGTTCACGTGAATGCCTCCCCTTCCCTTCCTCTTTCTTACCTAACATATTCCTTAAACCCCACTGACAAAGTGAATGCTGGGACCCAGACCCCCAAAGTGAAATCCGCTTTGTGCTTGTGGAAACCCTGCTTGCCCCTGGCCAGGCAGAAGAGGAGTTCCTATGGGACTCGTCACCAACTCTGTGTTTTTTATTAACTTCTGTCTCATATAGACTTAGAAACTGAGCATCCACAGCTTTTCATACATAAAACCAGTTTATTTCCTAACTACTAGGCCGGGGAAAGGGCAGAAGGGCAGAAAGTGAGAGAGAAGGTGGGAGGGACTCAGGAGAGCAGAGCAGAGCTCCAGCCCGGCTTCCTGTTGGGGGCCTCGGCGTTGAGCAGCAGGCTCGCCGGAAGTCAGAGAGGATCCCAAAGGAGCCTCTCCCTTTAGCAGGTGGACATTGGCAAAACCCCAGCTCTGGGAGGAAGAGGCCGAGGAACAGGCCATGGGGTAGACCTTCCTCATCGCGAATGCTGGCCTGGGCTTGAGGAAGTGGGTACCTGAGGGGCCAGGGATGTTTTGTCCCTGTTTCCTGGAGGAGGCGGAGGAGGAGGAAGGGGACCTCTCAGGACCTGGGCCACTGGGGCCTTAGGAATGATAGAACTCCACCTGGAGGAAGGGCAGGAGATATGGAGGGACTTGGCTTTGGGCCAGCAGAGCTGCCTGAGGCCCCCTTAAGGGGCTGTGGGTGGGCTTTGTGGTCCGGCCAGAGAGGAAGTCCAGCAATCCCCGGGCTCCTCCCACAGCGTGGGCAGGAGGGGAAAGGATCCCTTGGCAGGTGCTGGTCGACACCGCCTGGAGGGACCACGCGGGGAAAACCATCTGCTGGATGCGCTCTCTGCAACACTGAGTGAAGCAGGATCTTTGCCTGAGAGGGGAGCTTTCAGCTCCATTTCGCGCAGCTTTTGTCTGGTGCGAGCATTTTCTTTTCTCAGATTGCAGAGCTCTTTTTCAGCGTTGTGAGCCACCACCCAGTTCTCACGGGCTTCTCTCTGCACGGAGGTCAGCTGCCTCTGGTAGAAACGGACGGTCCTCTCGCATTCCTCCTCCAGGTCCCGGACTAGCTTCCTGCAGGTCTCCAGCTCTTCGGTGGCAGCGCGTTCCCTCTCCTGCAGCTGTTGTTCTGCCCGGGATCTCGCCTGCAGGCCGGCTTTCCCGTGGCAGCTCAGGACTCGGTGTTGGACTTCGAAGCTCGCTGTGAGCCTCTGCTGAAGCTTCTGGGGCGCGCTTGGCTGCTGGGAGTTTGCTGACTGCCCAGATGTTCGCTGAGTCTGGAGATGGTGCACAGACGCTATGGGTTCTTCCTCTGCCCTTGCTCCCTGGGCCCGTGCTTTGTTGAAGCGCAGTAGGGCAACTTTGGTTTCAGCTACTTTCCACGTGAGCGATTCGGATTCTTCTTCTAGGGACCGGACCCTCTTGGAAATCACGGCCATCCTGGACTGCTGGTTCCGAAAAGGTGCCGAGTGTTGTTCTTTGAGCTCGCCGAGGAGGACGGCTATCAGCCCTTGAAGTCTGGCTCTGTCCTGGGCCATCTCCCAACGCTTTGCTTCCCTGGCCTCTTTGAGAGCTGCCTCTAAGGCTTCCTGCCCTGTTTGAAGTCGGCTCACTTTATCCAACAGCTGGCATTTGTCCTGAAGAAGATCTGCCAGCTGGAGACTAAGCTGTTTTTCTCTGAAGCCGAGTCGGCTTCTAATGGCGCAAAAAATCCTCCACAAAAGTAGGAGAACGGTCAAGAGACACACAGTGTCGGGCCACTCCATGGTACAAGGCCGCCTGCGCAGTGGCCTTGGCGGTTGAGTACTGACCTATGGAGAGCACAGCCGTATTAACCTGTGATTCACCTGAGCTGTTGAACGGTTTACTGGTGGTCTGATCTGTTGAACGGTTTACTGGTGCAAATGTAACGGTTCAACGGTTTCCTTCCGGAATGTGTGCGCGGAGCTCTCTAACAGCCGCACAGCCAGAGAGTATAAAAGGAGAGGTTCGGTAATAAAGTAGCAGCAAGTAACATGAGAAGATAAGGTCCTCCCGTCTCTCTGTCCTCGTCCTTTCAGGTTTAGGACCTGCTGGCAGGATCCTGATGTCGCGGCTTGCGACACTGACCTAGAACGTTCAGCGTTTGGTCCATAACCTGGCAACGGGAGCGGACCACCGCTGGGCCCGCCGCGGGGGTGGAGGGACCCTGGGCCACACTGCCGAACAGGCCTGGCAGCATCTCGGGCTCAGTTCACCACTACCCCGGCATCTTCAGGGGCCCTTACTGTGGTTTCTGTCCCGAAAAGCACAGGTTCACACACCTCCAGGGGCCCGCAATGTACCTCCTCCGGGCCACCCCACCCCCTCCCTGTGGTTCCAGTCGGGCGGGTACTGCGCATGAAGGCGGTTGGCAGAGCCATTTTTCCGATGCCCTGGACTAAGTGTATCAGTATCTGAAAAATCTTGCAGAGACAGCCTAAAACCCTGCCAGGCCAAGTCTCATGATGACTCACTGAAATTGACTTGACCAAGTAAAGTTGGGTTCATAAAGTGATGTGCTGACTTGTGCCGCCCTTAGACGGTTAGAAATAGGCCCCAGACTTAAACGGTTGGTACGAAAAGATTTAAATCATGCCTGGTTCCCACCCAACTTCCACATTTCTGGTCCATCTGTTTTGCCGCCGAGTTACCTTCCCGATTACACATGCCCCCCAGTTAAAAGGACGACATTCTTATGCATGTAACTCTTTGGCAAAAGAAAATTTTACTGAAACACTATTACTGAGTTGCCTAAACTCACTTAGCTAGCACTGAGATAGAGTAGGGACACTGGTCTTTCCATGCCCCTTCTTGCCTCTTACCTCTCTATTAAATTGGTACTCCTTTACCAAGAAAGGAAGACTTGTGGGTCCTTTGTAAAATATTATGAAAGAACACTGCAAACAGCAGATCTCTTCAGGGAAGCTGGACAGTACTTGCAAGTTCTGCCCCTTGATTATTGAGCAGATTCTTATCTACTTCCAAATGTTCATTCCTAGACTCTGGTAACCACATTATCATACAGGACAAGCATTCAAATCAGGGCCTATAGAAAAAACTAGCTAAATAAGCTTGCTATCTACTTTTTCACTTTAAAAAAAAATAGCTTACCTACTTTGGCTAGTTAATGCTCAAGTGGTTCCGGTTGGTTTCCACTATCTCCAACCTTTACTGTACACCTACAAATAACCTCACTTTCAAGGCTTTGGAGTTCCTTTCTAGGGCTTTCTCTCTTCCTTTTTTCCAAACAATTCTCTTCACAATGACTTAAATCCAACTTACTCAATTCCTTTGCCAGTTTCATAAGGAAGCAGAGATAAGCTTTAAAGATATTTGATGCTATTCTCTGCATTAAAAAAATAAAATTTTTAATAATGTCATTTGGTAGAAGGTAAATAGTTACACATATATGCATGTACACCACACACACACACACACATGTATCTATTTATACACAGAGATTCTCCTCAATTTAAGATACAGCTGGATACTGTTTTGGTTTAGATCTAAAATGTCCCCAAACACATCTCAGAGGTGGGGCTTTTGGAAGGTGACTGGATCGTGGGGGACACCATACTCATCAGTGGATTCATAGTAGCTGAATATGGTGTTGGAAGTGGGACCTGGTTACAGGTGGGCCACTAGGAGTATGACGTAGAAAAACGTATTGTCCCCAGCTCCTCCCGTCTCTCCTGCTTCTTGGCTGCCATGGGCTGAGCATCCCACTCCTCTATCACACTCCTCGGCCACCCTGTTTCTGCCTTGGAGCCCACTGATGGTGCACTGAACCCCTGAGCCAAAATAAACCTGTCCTCCTTAGGTTGTGGGTGGCAGGTATTTTGTCCCTGTCATGGAAAAGTGGCTAAGACACACACTCATAATTCATATTCTTCATAAATCTAAAGCGTCATAAGTCAAAAATGTATCTGATATACCTGTGTACTGAACATTATGGCTCGGCCTATCCTACATAAATATACTCAACCATATATCTGTGTACACTTGCACAAAATCAAGTAACACGAAAAAAATGTTAGGAATATTTGTCAGGAAGTATTGACTGTCTCGTGCACATAACTGAATGCCTCTGGACAGGAAACACGGGCAATCCAATACAACGCACAGTACTAGTAATTCACCCTGTGACCCCAGGGCCAACTAATTGAGGCTGCCCACTGGGGCCGGGCAGCACTACAGCATATCGTATCACACAGAAGAGCTGCAAGTTGGGGACAGATCTAAACTCCAAATTCTACACATGGTTTCCACTGCATGTGTGTTACATTTGCACTGTCATAAAGTGTAGAAAGAGTCACACCACAGCAAGGCAAAAGCCAGTTTTGTATTTGTGTTTGTGTGTGTGTGTGTCCAGATACAATATATACACATATAAATATGGTGTGATATGATGGTAATGAAAAAATAATCTAAAGTGCAATAACCCATACATTTATTTTCATTAGAAATTATGGTGATAACTCATCAGTACTTGCATTGACTCCTCTGTTAGTTCTTGGTAATCATTACTTACAGTTAGCCAGAAACTCACAACCTGGTTATTTCCATGACAAATGCAATACAAATCTAGCGAAGAATACCTTTGTATTCATATCACTTTTGATTCATCTTTTCATGTGCAACGTGCATTTATTTACTAGACCTGCTTTCTACCTTTCTCCGTCTAAAAAAAAAATTAAATTTAAGCAGCTTCTAACTGTCTTAAGTCTAAGGAAGAGAAGCAAAAAATAAAGGAAGGTAGAATAATTATTAATGGGGCCAGGGATTTAGCTCAGTGGTTCCACTGCCTGCCTCACAAGTGCAAGGTCTTGAATTTGATCCCCGTACCAAAAAAAAAAAAAAAAGTATTAATGTACGTTTTGTCATCCTGAAACCACAAAGAGATTCCACCTCATCCTGTCCTTGACCAACTATATGAGGAGAACAATTCTGCGCTGAGTCATTAAAAAAAGAAAAGAAAAAGGAAATTGCACAGAAAACAACATTTATTCATTTTTATTCTATTAAGTATATAATAACAGGCAGCCAAAATGAATAATACTTGAGCTTATTAAAAATAAATCTCATAAGGATCATGTATCTTTGCCAACACCACCTCGACAAAATGAAATACCAGATACACTATGATTATTTCTAGTTATTTTTCTCATTCCATATGTATACATCTATAAACACACACATACGCACTTGTTTACTGATGCACTCTGCAAATATAAAGCTGGTCAAGTCACACAAAAGATTAAAAGCTTATATAATATGACCAACACAGTCACAACCACCATTCAAAATTCAAAACACCTAGGGCCAGGGATTTAGCTCAGTGGTTCCACTGCCTGGCTCCAAAGCATGAGGTCCTAAGTTCAATCCCCAGTACAAAAAAAAATAATAATAACATCTGAAACATGCATACTTGTTTCCCTTTTATTTATGAGAAGGTAGAAGATACTATGTAGTCTCTATCTCAGACTGTAAGGCAGACATTCCCCAATTTACCAAGCACGGCTACTTTGTAAAGGTATGAAAGTGACATATTCAGTAGAAACCATACCTAGAATCTTCAACTGTGATTTTTTTTCCCAACCCTTCAATTTGAGGTCAGACACTCTCAAGTTACTCTCTTAGCTCTGAGACCTAGTGCTCAATCAGTCATGCAATCAAAAGAATAAATAACTCACATTCTACCAGTGTACCATGTTGTCAGCATTCTGGGGTACAAGTATTCAATAAATTGCCTCAGAGAATCAACATTTCATTTCAAAATAGGATTTATATGAAATGCCTTTCCCAGCTATAGGCTACAATAAGTGTCTTAAGCACTTTAAAGTAAGCTAGACTAAGTCATGATGTTTGGTGGATTGGGTGTATTAAATGTGTTAATATTTTTAATTTATCAAGATTTATTAGAACATAATTCCATCATAAGTCAAGGATGATTTGTATCGCACTACTCATATTAAATCCTTGAAGGAAAATAATAGAGAGTGCTGACCATCTAGGGTTACTAAGAATGGCATGGTAAAATAGCAAAACACAGTTTGGGGAGAAATGTGTTTCCTGGGAGGGAAACATTTGGTCACAGAATGTCAGGCCAAGAGATGCTAGTTGTGAGCTTGAAACTGGAAATCTCATGAAGACAATAACACATTATGAAGAAAGCAATTATTTTTACTTAACATTTCCCACCAATACCATAAGGTTTTACATCAACTCTGAGCAGTCTCTTCCATTTTGGAGTTCATACATACAAGTTCCATTAATGAATGGAACTCCCTGCACATATGTCTCTTCTATTGCTCTTAGCACTTAGAATTCTTGCGAAAGTAAGACTACTTTAAATAGGTAGATCACGTTGCATGCATTTTTAAAAAAATAGGTGCAATTGGAAGAAATGATCACACACATAATTTCTCTCAAAATTATAATAAAACTAATGGGTTTCCTAGAGGTTTTCCCAAGAGCATGTGAATGCTTATTTTGCTGCACAGGATATGGGGTAAAAGAGATAAGAACATGGACATCAAAATTAAATGATATGTCCTTCTTTTAAAACTATTTTTGTTACGCCATTCTTCTCTATAAATAGCTCTATATAGAGTTATTCCATTTAACAAAATTGTTCTGAAAATTAAAGGAGATACTATATACACAAAGCAGCTCAACTTTCTTTCCTGGTGTAGTCAGTAAAAAATAATTATTAATAAAAAGTTCCTAGAATAAACACTGTAATTGGTTTTTTTTAATGTGGGTCACCCATTTTTCAATTTCTCCAAGAAAGAATTTTGCTCAGAAAAAATGATAATACAAGGCAAAGAAGAAACAATGTAGAATACTTCCACCAATCAATTTGTTGGAGGTAATACTGAAGTCCCTGACGTACAACGGTTTACCTTAGTGGTTTTTCAATTTTATAAATGCACAAAAGCAATCCTCATACAGTAGAAACTACACAATATGCTTAGAATTTTTATATTTTCTCAGGCTACAAATTCAAGTCAGCTACCTCCTCATAATGCTGAACAATGGTAACCAGAGGCAGCTTCCAGTCAGCAAAAAAGTATGAGAGTAAATAGCAGATTACTCCCATGAGTGTACTACGCTGCTCAGCTACAGCAGTTAATGTACTAGTTGTACTAAATGCATTTTTATTTACAATCATTGCAACTTATGGTCAGTTTAGTGATGCAACTCCACCACATGATAAGTAATAGATGAAGTCTATATGTAAGCAGACACGAAACAACAGCTCACTCTCAAAGAATTGCTTCCAAATTCTCACTTTTCTGTACCCACTAATTCTACATAATTTGTCCAGAACTCGGGCCTTTCAGAATCAGTTGCCCGCCTTTGAAGAATCCCTGTTACAGTGCTGAACTGATGACAAAGTCTGTTAAATATCTCACATATAACATTTCTTTTCTGACACATTTCTAAAGCTTACTAAGTGCAGAAGTATGAGTAAACTTTTCTGCTACAGTGAACAAGTTTCTGATGACATTTCAATAATCTATAAAATAATACAAAGGAAGATATCATACACATGCAGCTCAATAACCTAATTGCTTTTAATAAAGAATAGAGATGAAGTCTACATCATTTTCATAATTGCATTATGTTTCTGTAGATTACCATTTACCATTCTTCATCGATCACCTAAAAGATCTTTAGGGTTGGTTTGCTATTGTAAGTAGCAATATGGAAAACAAACATCTATACTTTACAATAAATAAATATATATTTTTTCTACACTTTCTTTAAATAATAAGTCTGAAAAATGTTATGATAAATTCTCAAATATATTTGGAAAAGAGCAGCAATCTACAAATCTATCAGATTCTCAGCATTTTAATAGTTAACTAGGCTTTGTTCATAAAATTGGCCCAGGACATTTTCCATAAGCTGTGTGGAAAGGTACACAGTGATATATTTAAAAGGTAGTACACTTATACTGGAGATAAAATCACTATCAGCTCTGTCAAAAAAATTATCCAAAACTCGAAAAAGGCAAAAGCCTTTAAAAGAGCCTAGGGGCTCTTTTATTTACTACAGTGCTGGGCTTGTCTTTTCTTTGGGATATTTTAGCACTAAAAAGGATGAGACATTAATGTGTAGACTACTATCTGATAGGTATTTCTGGCCAATAAAAGAGATAATTCTGAAGGTTATGGTTCATGTTCCTATCAGACTTAAACAGGGGATATTATGAGAGGCAAGACTAACAGCAAATTTATTCTAACATTGCTCAGAAATAGCAACTGCACTATATTAGTGTTTCCCTCTTTGACTGATGAATAAAATTTCCATGATTGCATTTCATATGTGTATGAAGGGTATGTTTACCTTCTTGAAAGTTATACATTAATTATTATAAAATAAATTATGCTATTAGTTCCTTCCAAGTTGACAAGGATTTATCATTCATCAATATAATTTAAATTAGTCTAATCACATTACAAAACAAGTTGGTATTTATAAAATAATTTATAGATTCAACAAAACCTCATCCAAATCACACAGGCTATTTCACTGAAATTAATATGCTGATTCTATAATAAGTAAAAGGTCAAACTCCATAAGCTTTGTGAGAAGATTCAGGAATAGTGATATTCCCTAATTGTTACCGATAATTCTTATGACAGCAATCATTGAAGATTTATAGAAGTGGTATAGAGAAAGAAAATCATTAGTGGAGTAAAAACAGAACCAAGAAATTGACTGACGTATATGTTATCAATATATAGGCAGGTCAATAAAAGAAACAAGAAATACTCAATACTTGGATCTCTTAAAGGGTTTTCCAAATAGCCAAAAGAAAGGAAAGGAAAAAAGAAATTGGATCATTAGCTCATACAAGTTGATGGCTTAGGAAACATTTAAAGTATTATTAAACATTAACAGTAAATGTATTTTTTCACCTTTGCATAATGAAGTGATACTTAATGTACAAAACCATAAAATATGTACAATTTTTTTTTCTGGAAAGATTAAGATTACTTATTAAGCTAATATATAATGTCACTGAGAGCTCAGGAAATTCCTCAAGCTCAAATTAATGATAGACAATACTCTTCAGTTTTGTGTTTACTTTTATGAGTACATGCTTGCAGCACATAATTATTACACTCCCCGCAGTGAACTGGTAAATGTACCTAACACATCGCAATTCTCCTTTTCCCCTTCCCTCCATCCTCCTTTTATTATTGCAGCACCAGATTCATTTATTTTATAAGATCTTATAAAGTTCATTAGCATATATAGCAGACATCCCTGCCAAGTAATGGCAGACAGTAAGTGGCACAAGCTTCTTGCCCCTCCATAATTCATCTGCATTACATTAGGGGCCCAACCAAAGCTTTCCATGACTCAAATGCACGCGTCAGACAGCAGAGGCTGTGAGGATGGCTCCTGCACTAACGGCTGATCCGGAGACTTCCCCCCTAGTCCCTGAAGCAGCAGGGTCCTGCTGAGTTAACTTCCAACCAGGATCAGCCTAACTCCAGCTAAGGTTTATTCCTCGGAGTTATGCATTTGTTCTCTTCAGCCAGATATACACTAGTGCCTCCCCTTTCCAGTCCTGCCTGCGGTACCTGCTACCACCAAGTGCCAGCCTCTCTTCCCACATGTTGTGAATAAACACTGGGTGTGCCTGATGCTTTCTGTCTTTGCTTCCCAGAGCAGCTCAGGCCAGCCCAACACCCAGCTCTCTCTTTAAGTCTCTGTGACTGTGTCACTTGTTCTCTCTTTGTCTCTTGTTTACATCATATCGTCTTTGGTGGAGATCGAGACCCATGGCGGAGGCTCTCCATAATGTTCTCAAAAATCATATATACAGATTAAAAACAAGACTAACAGGTCAACAGCCATACAAAACATGTTAGACAATTGCACTAAGGTACGCTTTGAGATGGGTCATACATGCCACATTACCGTATTTTTCTCTTTTTTCTATTATCTGTCTTTATTTTGAGATCTATAGTTTTTTCATATAAAAGAAACTATGAAAAAAATGTTCACAATAGGGAGACACTAACTAGATTAGAAAATAGGTAAGATTTAAAAACTAAGACTCTCTAAAGAATCCTTATTTCTTTGCTTGTTTCTGTACTGGAATTGACCTCAGGGCTTTTGTGCTAGGCCAAAACATTTTTTCTTTTCTTTTAATTTTATTCATTTTTTTTAAAAAATTGAAGACATGCTCTCAGTAATAGCAAAATTGCTCAGGCTGGGCTTGAACTTTCAGTCCACTTACCTCAGCCTCCCAGAATACTGTGGTGATAGGCATAAGCCACTGTGCTCAGTCTGAGCGGATAAAGAGCTTTTGATAAATCATTAGGAAAAGAACAGCCATGCAACCAAAGATGTGGAAATGGCACTTCACAGAAGAGAAACTGTATTTAAAAATAAACTCAGAAGAAATGTATAACCTCATTAATATTCAGGGAACCACAAAGACCACTGTGAAGTATAATAAAAAAGTATAATAATGCCAATTATGAAAGATATGAATCAAAGAATTTCTTATTGTCAGTGAAGTTTCAGTGCAACTACTTTTGTGAACAAATTGGCATTACATAGTAAAACTGAAAATATTTATGTGTTTATAACCCAATAATTCCATTCCTAGGTAAATCCCATAGAGAAACATATTCATTAGGCTGCGTATACAAGAATGTGCAAAGAAGTACTACATGGCAGTAAATGCAAAAAGAAACTTAAGCACACACTGAAAATTAAATGGGTAAATTGTGGCATAATTAAACAATATAATGTTACAATGAAAATAATTAAACAATAGAAAGTTATAGCAGAAATTAATGAAATACAGCTATGTTCAACAATATCAGTGGATATTAGCAGTCCAATATTGAAATAGCTAAGCCAAAGACTATGTAACATGTTATCCACTTTCATGAAGTTCAAAAAACATTTTTAAAATAATTGAAATAAAATAACATTTAGAGATATCTATCTTTCAAACTCTTCTATATATTTTAAAAGCAAAAATATGAAAAACCATAATGAAATTAGTGATGAATTCTGAGAGTGAGACCATGGAAGAAAGTACAGAAGCCCAGAGTTAGGGCCCAGGGATTTGGCTCAGTGGTTTTGCCGCCTGCCTGGCAAGGGCCCGAGTTTGACGCCTAGCCCCAAAAAAAAAAAAAGAAAAGAAAAGAAAAGAAAGAAACCCAGAGTTATATGTAGGCTATTTACAAAAAATCAGGTTTTTTTCTGATGTAAGAAATAACAAACACAAAGGGGAAAATTTGTGTAAGATGAAGTATTCTGTACTCAAAAAGGGGGGGGTTAATATATCTAGAATACAAGAAGTATTTTGGATAGTAGCAAGATATGAACTAGAAATGCAAAAAAATTCTCCCACCAAAGTAACAAGTACTTGAACAGAAGCTAAGGAATGTTTATGGCTTCTATCTAGATGGCCCCCTAAAGTCCTGCAGTAACAAGTGAGGCTTTTCAGAGGTGGCTTGTGGATGTGTGATGCTGGGATTGATTCATGGCATGACGGTAGCCTTAAAGCTGTGAGTGCTGCCCACCCTAAGGGAGGTGCTATGGTTTGGGTCTAGAAGTCCCCAAAAACTCATGTGGTGGCTGAGTCTACAGTGTGTGAAGCTGGGACTAAGGGTGTGCGATTACTAAACCAGCAACACTGACTGGTTCAGCTGGCCAACTGTAAACTGAAACCTCTACAAACTATAAGCTTCAATAAACCTTTCCTCTTTCAACACTGGGTGTTGGGTATTTTGTCTCAGCGATGAGAAAAGTAACTAAGACAGAAGCATATCAAACAGTGACAATAACATTATTGGAAAGACATTTATTGAGAATGCCTGGTACTATGCTAAGCACTTAGACATGCTGTCTTATTTACTCCTTGGGAGAAATCTCTAACAGGTAATATTAACATCTGCATTTTATAGGAAACAGAGGCATTTGCCCAAAATCACAAAAATGGTGAATGGCTGGAAGTAGTTTTCATAAGCTAAAAGTCTGACTCCAAACGTCACATGCTTAGCCCTGTGTTTCACCCTTACATTAGTCAAATTTATATTTTTTGTTATCATATGTTGTTTTACGTGATCAAAAGGCAAATAAACTATAAAGTATGTTACCGTACCTGAATAGGCACTTCAGGAATTATTTGGATAATATTTACTTACATGTGAAAAACGCCCCGAAAGTAAACGCAATCTCCCAAGAGCTTATCACGTGCTAAGTAACACAGAAGTAGATGGGACAGACAAAGAAATGTGGCACTGAAATTCCCCTCCTTCAATATTCACTGGATAATTTCCAGCTGCCAGCTGCTTCAGGGTCACCTCAGTTGCAAAGAGCTGCCTTGCTGTAGTCACTCCTTTCCCAGGAAAACCCACAACTCAAAACTCTGTACCAGAATCTGCTTCTACAGAACCCAGATGGAAACACTCACAAGAGGACCTGGGATTTGGCTCAGTGGTTCTGCCACCTGGCTCACAAGTGCAAGGTCCTGCGTTTAATCCCCGGGACCAAAAAAAAAAAAAGGAAACACTCGCCATGGTCTTCCATTAGACTGGCTACAAGTGATGTGGCAACTCTATTGAATCAAAACAAATCACTGATTAAGATTAAAGTGACAATAAACTCTTAGATAAGAGCAAACTGCTTTACTACAAAAAAAAGTGTTCAAGGTAATTTAGGATTCTCTGTTTATAAAATGATAGATCAACTGTCCAAAAAGCCAACCCAAAGGAAAGATCTACCAAAGTTAAATGAGTTGACTAAATAAATCTCTATATGCTTTCCAACATTTCATGCTTAATCATCAAGAAAGAGGAAATCCTTAGAAGCCAAGGTAGGACAGGACGGGAAAAGAAATAATGTAAAAGACCCCAGATAAGCATGAAACATGCCATTTTTACCCTTGTGTGATCTGCTAGTTTTTCATGATATAGTATGTATGTTAACAGGCAAGCAAACTTTCAGAACTCTTCATAAAAGTCTACAAACCCTGACAGGTAATATTATTAATGCATGAACTCTCAGCAAAAGCATCTGCAGAAGAAATAGATGGTGAGTTCATGTGCTCATGGTGGCCATATGGAGGTGACATTGAAGGATACAGTGGATAATTAATAAAAGAATTATAGTAAAATACACATTGCAATCAATCCCCCTCAAAATACTTGCCTTTGCTTCAAACGTATTTATGCCAACTGTTATGCCACTTTCTGAAGTGGTTCTGGAATTTGTCTTTCATGCTTTTAGTTTATCCTGACTGCCTCAATGTCCCGAATCAATTCAAAACATTTATGTTTCATGGTCATTATGAGTTTGGATAAAAGCTAGAAGTCTTGCAGTTCCAGAGCTTATGAGTAAAGTGGAAAGGACCTACCATGATAATTTTATGACACTGCCTTTCTGCTGCATGGCACTCAGCAGCAGCATTCACCATATATGTTTTTAATCAAACGGGAAAAAAAACAAAAAGACATCCAGAACTGCTTCAGAAATTGGCAGAAAGTTGGGATATTTGTACTCAAAGAAAGGAAGAGTATTTTGAGAGGGATTAATGGCAATGCATCTTTTACTAAAATAATTTGTTTTAATTTAAGCATTAAGCACGTATGTTGATCACTATTTATATTTCCAAGCTATATTGAAAAGATAGATACTGAAACTTGCAATGAATTTGCTAATGTTACTACAACAAAACACCATAGGTTTATGGGAGGTTTAAGCGAATTTATGTCTCATAGTTGTGGAGGCTAGAAGTCCATGATCAAGGTGCCAGCAGGATCCATCTCTCCTCCAGTCTCTCCTTAGCTTGCAGATGGCCACCTTCACACTGTGTCCCCCCTAGCCATTCCTCTGTACATACATTCCATATATTCAAATTTAAGGGCATGAGCAATGCCGGACTAAGGCCCACCCTGATGGCCTCATTTGTTTTTGTTGTTTTGTTTTGTTTTGTTTTTTTGGTACCAGGGATCGAACTCAGGACCTTGCACTTGTGAGGCAGGCACGGTACCATTGAGCTAAATCCTCAGCCCTTGGTGGCCTCATTTTAAACACCCCTTCAAAGAACCCATATTTAAATACAGTCTCATTCTGAGATACTAGGGGTAAGGATTTCAACACGAGGATTTTGAGCCCATAACACTGGTTAACAGCAAGTCTGAAATATGGACTGCAATTCCTCACTTGCTCTTCTTTCTTGAGCCTATTCTGTCTCTAAACCAAAGTAACAGTTATCAGTCCCCAGTTACCTCTACCTGGCACGGTGCAAAGAGTCCAGCATCAACCTCACCATATTTATTCTATTGTTATTAGGTACAACTAGTCATTTTCCCCTCCTTGAACGAATCTCTTCACTTGACTTTCAGGACATTCCATGATCTTCCAACTTCACAGGTGAAAATCCTTTGCTATTTCTCTTTATTACTAAATGTGAGCTACCTTTGTTTTATTGGGGTTTTTTGTTTGTTTGTTTGTTTGTTTGTTTTTTGGTACTGGGGATCAAACTTGGATCCTTGTGCTTGTGAGGTAGGAGGCCACAAGAGTGAGTTAAATCCCCAGCCCAATGTGAGTTACCTTTTACAGATAAACTGTAACCCATATATATGCCTACGGTTGTCAAATGCTTATCTCCAGTCCAGTCCTTCCTTCTGGCATTCAAATGCCTATTCCACTTTCCTACTTAGCTCACTAGTGGACATTTCCAAGCCAGCGTATCCAAACCAAACTAAATTCCTGATTTTCATCTTGAAACCTTCTTCTCCCATAAACTGACGTCAAGTGTGTCGTAGTTCAGCCCAACGTATTCAGTTATGCCCTAAATCTTCTTCTCACTTGAGAATATAACAATATAATTCTCTACAGCTATTTGAATATTAAAAATGTTTTAGTAGATAAGGAGAAAGAAAAATGTGTTCACTTTATGTTACAATGCGACTTAAAGGTATTGAAACTTATTTTCAGGCATCAATTTATTTTGAACACAAGACACAGCATGACAAATTGAAACAAAGCTTTAAGTGAAAAATGGAAATCCTGAAACCAATTGAAGCTCCATCCATGCATTAATCTACAAAAACAGCAGCACATAGTACACACCACTGCAAATACTGTGATGTGCAAAGCCGTCTATTCTAAGGCATGACCTTTAATTAGATACGACTGCAAAAACTGCCAGACTGAATTCTTGATGTGATTGATGAACAGCGAAACAGGAGAAAGTACTGGAAAGGAAATAACAACCCACTTTCTTCTTGCCATCACTGTATTGTGTCTAAGAGAGCAGGCATTCTGATCTACCTATTAATTTTCCATCCCCATCTCTTCCCTACCCCCAATTAATTCTAATTATGACAAGCAGGATTCTATAAAAGTTCAGAATGGTTTTAAGGAAGACAAAGTTCTCCATTGCATAGCTTCTTGGAGCCTTGTTAACCTTCAAGTAAAATAATACTAATCAGTTTTTGCTTGCAATTGTATGCCCAGGACCTAGAACATCATAGATGCTCATTAATATATATATATAGAATTAAAAATTGCCCTGCAGTAGTTACATTTAACACCCTGTTAGCATCCAAAGTCGATAACTATCAGTAGGCAGAGGCTGACAGTCTGTGGATACCGCCATCTGGCATCTATACTCGGAAACAGAAACTCTCAAATAACCTTGCTCCAAAAGGGAGAATACATTTGTTAATTTGAGAATTGATGGTTCTGATTTGCTATGGATGATATGAATAATCAGGCATGCCATGATACTTCTTTATTTTCCCAACTAAGCTTAATTACCATACAAATTTTCAATAAAAATTTTCATCTGGACACAAAGATTCAATGAACTTTTTTTGCCTCTCTTCCAAGCCTTGCCCTACTCCCCTCCGCTCTCATTTTTCAAACCAACTGAACCTTCTTCTCCACCGAAGTCTTAGTGACAAACACGTATTCTTGTCTCGTGTATTCTGTTCTCAAAATACTACAATATACTAGAAGTTTCTCTTTCGTGGCCTGTATCTTTGAAGGAGACCACAGAAATCAAATGACATATTCCATATTATAAGATATAAAACACAGAATTGTGACTAACGCTGAAAATGTTTCCATGAATAGAAATTGGGTTGTTTGCCTGATGAAGGTATATACTTCCCTGGAGCACAGTGGAAGCAGCTTAGCTGAGTGCTGACATGAATAATGAGCAAAAATAGACTGAAATAGACAGGAAGCTACCAGATGGAATGCCTCATTATTAACATCTAACTCTGAGCCTCATCAAGAGTTGATTTGAGGGCATGTTTCTTGCTGTGTGTTCTTCCAAAGCTGCCAGTAATGGCTTCCCTTGTATCTAAATTGGTGAGGGCAGGAGCTGTGTTTTTATTGCGCATTTTCCTCGTGTTTTTAGTACCTACATCAGTGCTACATGTATTTGTTAGGGATTCTTCAGTCTTGATACTTCCGCTGAGTGCTGAATGAATTGTGCTATATACAAGTTCAAGTTTTCCTGATAATGTGAAATAGGATGAAACGGTACCAAGGGGTAGGGGAGGTGGGAGGGGCAGGGGAAAGTAAAGAAGGGAAAGGAAAACAAATATGAGATAAGAAGTAAATGGAAGGGCTGGGGATTTAGTTCAGCGGTTCGGTGACCTGCCTGGCAAGCGCAAGGACCCAAGTTCAATCCCCAGTACCCCCCAAAAAATGGAAACAAAGCTCTTCTAAATAGGGAAGGGTGGAGGAGTTGAAGGGAGGGCAGGGGAATGGGGAAAAATAAGAACCAAGATACATCGTGTAAAGGCACAAGTTCCCAATGATGAATGTAAATGCATTGTATATCTAAAAATGCACCAATAAAAGAATTTTAAGAGAAAAAAGTTGAATTTTTCCTCATGTTTATAATTTGGGAAGTCGTGTTGACAAGCTTCAATATCTTCTAGATGTTTTTTGAGTTTTTAGGCATCCTTTCTCTACATGCACTCATATTATTTGGATTTCCTGCAGCCTTTACCATCAGCAGCCCAACAAAAGGATTACAATATGTTCTTCAGTGTGTGAGAAGCAAAACCGAAAAAGAAATATTTTTCTGACAGTTTCAGAATTACTGCTATACACCACAAAAATCAAGGATAAAATGTAGCCCAAAATGTATATATTATATAAACATTTACTCAAATATTCAAATAAATACATGCATTTAAATGTAGGCTGTGTATCATTTCTAAAAATGCTTGGGCCCAGAAATGTTTCAAACTTCTGTGGATTTTTTTGTAGTTTGAACTATTTGCTCATACACAATGAGATATCAATGTCTAAATACAAAATGCATTCATGTTTCCTATATAACTTATGTGCATAGCTGAAGGTCATTTTAAACAATATTGTAAATAACTCTGTGCAATGAAACAAAACTTAGTCTTATTCACATTTGCCAGTCTCAAACTGAAGGTTTGGATGAGGGTGAGGTAGAAAAAGGATGCATTAAAGATACAGTCCATCTGGTGGCATACAGGCTAAGATAGAGGGGAACATGTAGTTTCCAGAGACAAATCAAGAATTGTTCCCTGGGCTACACACTAGTCCCAGCTTCTCAGGGAGCAGAGTAAGGGGAATTATTTGAGTTCCAGGTGAAACTGGAAAAACAGTGAGCATTCCCACTGAAAATAATTAAAAAATAAAAACATCTTAAGAAAAATTATAGGATGAACATGCAGCAGCCCATGATGTCCATTGAGACTGATGCCAAATAATCAATTGTCTGTCAGTGACATCATATTCTATTAAATGTTTTCTTATTTCCTCAAATGCTACAAGTGGCTTGATCAAATAATACTTTTTAATATTTTAATATACTGTCAGGTTTTCAATGACATGAAATACATGATCTATGATGTACAATAGCAAGTTCACTATATCCTATTTTCCTATATCCTAGATGCTATATGCATAAACATATACATATAAACACTGGAAATATATACAAACATTGGAAATAAATGTGATGGATGCTTATACATTATAAAGGATGGTGGCCCCATAAAATTGCATAGCCTAATGACAATGCACCATTTTAGTTGGCATAAGTACACTATACAGTGCTTGCAAGACCATGAAACTGCCTACACGTTGGTCAGAACGCATCCCTGTTCCTTAAGCAATGAATATCTCTCTGCAGTATCACTGCCTCTGACTCTTAGTTCCTGCCATGTCATTTTCTTTGGATAATTTAATGTATTCTTGTCTGTTCTTCCACTGTCATCAACACTAAATCATGGACTGTGCCCTACATTTTTGTATAACACTAAGTGTGTCGACCTTACAGTATACACCTCCAAAATCCTAGTTGAAGAGTCAAAATAGATTCAAACTGCCATGGTAAAAAGTGGACCTTATAGCAATTGTGAGAGCCATTTAGTGGCTTCAGTGATATTTCTTCTGTTATTTATGTATAAAGTACAAAAATAAAGGCCAAAAAGTACAGATTTAAATGCATCATGTCATCATAAAGTTAGACAAAATTACCTGAAATGTATTCTGAATTATTCACATGTCGCAAATAATGATACTAGCAAAATAGGGGGATGGAAAATAAGTGATATTAATAATCAAATGAATTTTCTGAATATGGGATCATTATCTTTACAGTTTCAAGTACTTTAAAAGCTGCTTGAATTTCTTTCATGGGAAGAATATTAATAGGAAACCATTATTCTACTTGTAAATCAGCATGTGATCTTTGAAAAAAGCATATATTTCCAGCATATGAAGGATATATGCTTAATTACTCAGAAACGAACACTTAAATAAAAAATATAAAGTTACAATTTGAAAAGTCCCAACTAAATTTAATGCAGAGCAAACTTGCTGATATTCATTAAGGAACATAATTCACATGAAAATATAAACCAGTTGAATTCATTTCTCACTGTAATCAGCAGTGAGAATCATCGTCTTAGGAGCTCGATTTCCTAATATGTTTAGTTCAGCAATTGTCATAAAAGGTCCAAGTTGAAGGGCAAGACACCATTCCAGAAATCTGAGGTCAAGGGCCCTAGGTTCAATCTCCAGTACCACAAAAAGAGGAACAAAGCAAAAAAGGAAGGAAATAGGAACAAAGGATGTAAGGAAAGAGAAAGGAAGTCTGGGACCCAATAAATGTAAATTCTGACAATACAAATAAAGAGCATTTTGAAGACTTGGCCCCCATTTCTTATACTTTACTTGTAAAAACACTAGACATGAAGAGTCAAGATGCCCTTCTATATAGCTAGGTAGCTCTTTATAACTAAATTTCATTTATCAATAGAGAAATAAAGCCAAGAGTAGATAAAATGTAAATGGAGATGTCCCTCTTAAAGTTGTAGTGATAGAGTAAGAACTGAACATCTCTGACTCTTTCATCATACTCTTGTCACAGTACCAAATTGCTCCTACCATTCCAAGTTTCTTTTTTATTTATTTATTTTTTTCTTTTTTGGTACCAGGGATCAAACTCAGGACCTTGCACTTGTGAGGCAGGCAGCGAAACCACTAAGCTAAATCCCCAGCCCTGACTCTACCTTTCTTAGCCTCAAATGAATTCCAATTAAAAGTTTTTTGTAGAGGCTATCATTAGTGGAATAAGAGACAGCATGTTACCAATCACAATATCTATAATCAGTTCTAGAGAATGAACATCTGCATTATACATGCTTCCAAATTAAAAATGAAAAGCTTGTATTTTATATAAAAACTCTTCAATTTTTGGTTTCCTAATTAATTTCACCAGTGGTTTGTTTCTTGTCAATCTACAGAAACACAAGTCCTTTTACTTTTATATAAGATATTATTCTCTAGACAGCTGGAATCACTTGGAAAATTACACTGAAGAAATACTTTACTCTCCATTTTAAAATCATGAGTAGCCTCAAGTATTTTTAAAGATTGAGAAATAGTCTTTAGATAGTAATAGCTTTATTAGCCTGTTTTCCCCCAAGCATAACAATTCCTAGCTCAACTGTAAAATAAATTGTGTGATTCATTTCCACACTTCTCTTAGCAGTGTTCAAGCAAATATCAAATAGAAATGGCATGTATTGGCTTACATTCTAATGATTTATAACCCAACTTAGGTATTATTGACTAAAAACCAATAAAAATTACTCATTATGAGTTATTATCCAAACGCTTACTTTCAAATAGTCTACTTAAAGGAGAAATATTTTAGTTCTGAGTGTTAGTGTCATAAAAACCACAAGCATTAATGGAACAGAGATTTATTTATTTATTTGCAGGAGTTTCCTTCTTGCTGCCTCATGACTATGTGTCAGTAGTAAAAAGTGGTTAGCATTTCCCCATGCTCATTAGGTAGAATTATTCCCCTGACCGGTGACATCAATGTGTTTGTAACAATCCCATCTGCAACACTGGCAGACTGGCCTAAAACACATCGATAAAAAGAACAGAAGCAGGGACTTTAAAAGAAAGCTATTTAGCCACTGAATTCCAGAAAAAGTCATATACAATATGATTATGCATTGATCGTCCCAAACTTTATATTTGCAAATATGCTATATATAAATACTTAGTTTTCTGATATGTATCTTTAATAATGTGATTGAAAGATTTCACAACAAATGTTGAGTGTGACATATTCCAAATACTTTCCATTTCGATAAAATGTGAGAGAAGAGCATTAGATCAAATTAGAACAATAACGATTTAAAGTCAGAAGTTGATATACTCAATTATTTTAAATGGCTCGATGAATATTAAATGTTAGTGTTTTCAAAAATGTGTATCGCATTTACCAGTAAGGTAAATATACTTAAAGCACGCAATATTAGTTCTTTAAAACTACAGGTTACTAAAAGTATTCTACCTGGGAGAAATAAATAAGTAAATAGCTAGTAATTATAATTTTAGCCACATCAACAGAAACATTCGAACATTGTTTTCATCATTTCAATCCTTACAACTTAACCTACATTACCTTTTGCTTGAATCTGAGATTGATGGCTGAAGTCGTGGAAAAGGCACAAATGTAGATCCACAAGGAACTAGCTGTGGAGACATTATGATCTTCTGCTCAGATATTTGTTCCAATGAAATTTACTTACAGTCACAAACGCCTTTCAGCCAGTAGCATGATCAAAGAAATGGAGTCTTTCGTTTTAATCATAATTTTTAAGGTTTTTCTAGGATGTAAACATTTCAGCTACAGCAGCTGACTCTAATTTCTTTAATGCTACCCTTGATTCAGCATTGCTTGACAGATTATTAAGGAAATGTTGATGATGCAGGAAGGCCAGTGTACTGGCTAACATGATTATTTTACAGAGCACTGTGCATTCATTAATAGCAAATACATTGTCACAATTTTCTTCTCTGCTCCTTTTTAAAAATCTTTTATTTATATTTATTTAGTTTCAGGTTGTTTGGTGTTCAAAATTTTAAACATTTCACTTGTTTCAGAAAATATGACCTTTGGCAAAGGAAATCAGGTGTTAATTTTAAGGAACTCTAAGATACTGATACAATGTGTATCAAACTCACAAATCTTACAAATCAGGAATATATGTAGCCACCATATCGCAAGCATGCCAGCATAAGCCCTCTATAATAAAGACGTATATAGACACTAAATGTCCAAGAGGACACAATTATTTGATATGTGCTCTTTAAAAATAGCTGACACATTTAGAGACACAATAAATATGGACAAGTCTCTGGTGAGTATATTAAGAATGGAACAACAAACAAAGACACATATATAACAAACAACAAATATATATATATATATATATATGGATCCACAAAAACACAGAAATATACAAAATGCACAAATCCTATTAAAAGGTAAACAAAATAAAAATATTGTGAAATTATGTGGCACTTACATGGCTACAACGGTGCCTGGCAATATGCCATACTGTGTATGCTCATACTCCTAAACAATTATTCTAATTGAAAAATCAAAGTAAGTACTTGTTTAATGACAGAAAATCACTTCAATATTTTTAGCACAGTTATAGTATAGAATAGTACTATAATCACTAATAACAGTGTGAAGATATACACGATGTACTACTAAGTGGGAAATGAATAAACAAAAACAAACAAAACCAGATTAAACAACGGTTTGATCCTCTTCAGGTAAATAAAATATATACACATATATATAATACATAATCATATATATAAACTTAGGGGAGAATTTACTGTTTGAATTGATGAAATTAAAGTGAGCTTTAATTTTAGGTTCCTAGTAATTATTTCTTCCTTTACTATGGTGACCAGTGAGTACCTATGAAATAAAAGTAGAACACAGAACAAAATGTACCATTTCTACCTAGTAACACTAGTATTTCAAGGCTTCAGCATGATTTTACTTTCTGAAATATTTATCCCTTCAAAATCATCTTTCAATATTTGAATACATGAATTTCACATAGATACACTCTGGTGAAAGTAAGGCCATTAAAATTTAGGCCATATTGGAAATCACAAAACTCCTTTCTTTTTTTTTTGGTACTGGGGCCCGAACTCAAAACGTTGCGTTACCAAGGCAGCCAGAAGCAACACTGAGCTAAATCCCTGGCCCCAAAAAATGCCTTTCTATAACAACTTTACTGAACAAACATGCTTGACCTGTTTTCCACCCAGCAATAGAACTGTAGCATCTAATATTTTCATGATTTTTTACTCTGCTCATTATTTAATAGGGATTTGTTCACTGTCTCCTTCTATTATAAAATAAGGTCTTTGCCATGTACAGCTTTGGAAGCATTTTCTTTCACTCAGATGAGGTGGGCTCATACTTTTTTCCATCAGGGAAAAGATATATGTGCAGTTCCCAAAGCAAAATCCCTTCGCAAACCTGCAAAAGAACAGGTTACCTTCACAAGATTATAATTTTGAGGAGAGTGGCATTGTGTGAAAGGACAAACTTTGCAGCCATACTGATTTGCATTTAAAACCAGCTGCAGTACTGCGTAACAGTGGGATTCCAAATGCACCCACAATACTTAACTGTGCTGAGTCTCACAATTCCCTCTAAGTGAAATGGTGATTCTTACTTTTCTTTTTGTTTTAGTTTTAGTTTTTTTTAGTATAGTACATGTTCCTGGCATATAATGATTGTACTCACTACAGGGGATTCCTGTGCCTAATTCTTCAATTCTTTTATTTTTCAATTCTTTTTTTTTCCCTTCTCCACACCCACTTTCATTTTTCCAGCACCAGATTCATTTATTTATGTTAGAAGACCTTATAAAGTTAATTATTATATATACAGTTTGAAAACTACACTAACAGCCCAAAGAGCATATAAAACATGTAAAACGATTGCTCCAAGTCAAGATGTACTTTTAGATACATTGTCTACACTGGATCGCAATACCTTTTTTTTCCTTTCTCTTTTTTTCTCTGTGTGTGTGTGTGTGTATCTATCTATATATATTTGTATATGTGTGTGTTTATATATGTACATAATGCATACATATGTACATATATGTGAAAGAAAGTTTTTCATAAAAGAGAAACCATGCAACACTTAAACTCATGCATATGTGTTACTTCCCTTAAGATTATGGTCTCAAGGTAATCTGTGTTCCTATGAATGGCTCCAGTTTATCATTTTATGGCAAAGTAGTAAGCCATTATATATAGATACTACAATTTTTTGCCACTCATCTCTTGGTGGACATAAAACCTGTTTCCAAGTTTTAGCTATTATGAATCGGGCTGCAGGGCTGGGAATTTAGCTCAGTGCTTCGGCCATGTGCCTCAAAAGTGCAAGGACCTGAGTTTGATCCCTGGTATCAAAAAAGAATGAATGAATTGGGCTGCTACAAACATGGGTTTGCATACATCACTGTGATGTGAAGTCTTCATCTCTTTAGGGAAGATACCTACAAAGGAAATGACTGGGTCAAATAGAATTTCTACTTTTACTTTTTTGAGGAATCTCCATACTGATTTGCATAGCGGTTGTATTAGTTTACAGTCCCACCAACAAGGACAAGAGTTCCTTCCTTCCCACAGCCTTGCCAGCATTTCTTATTGATTGATTTGATGGTAGCCATTCTTTCTGGAATGAGATGGAATCAGTGTTGTTTAATTTTACACTCCTTGAATGGTCAGTGATGTTAAACATTATCTATTTATTGGCCACATATACTTCTTCATTTGATCCATGAGTCTGCTTTTTTTTTCTAATATCATATTGTACCAAGATCACTGCAGCTTTGTAGTATAACTTAAAATCATTTTATGCCATATTTATTAACTCCCCCCAAAAAAATCCCAAAACTTAAAATCAGGGACTTTGATGCCCTCTGACTTATCCTTGTTGCCCAGAGTGCTTTTACTATTCTGGTTCTCTTTTGATTCCAAATTAATTTTAAGATTGCTTTCTCCAGTTCTGTGAGGAATGTTCTTGATATTTGCATTAGGATTGTGTTCAGTATATACAATAGCTTTGGAAATTTCACCATTTTGACTATATTGGTTCTGTCCATCCAGGAACAGGAGACATCGTCTCATTTTCTGATATCCTCTTAAAACACCTTTTCAGAGCACCATAGTTTTCACTGTAGAGGTCTTTCACTGACTTGGTTAGATTAATTCCTAAGTATTCTATTTTTTGATGATATTGTGAAGGGTATTGTCTCCCTAATTTCTTTCTCAGAGAGTCTGTTACTGGTATACAGGAATACTATTAACTTTTGAGTGTTAATTTTATATCCTGCTACATTTACAAATTTGGATATTAGTTCTAGGAGTATTTTGTTGAAGTTTTTGGAGTCTTCTCTATAAAGGATCATGTCATAAACTAATAATAATAATAATAATAATAATAATAATAATAATAATAATAATTCCTTCCCTATCCATATCCTTTGTGTTTCTTTCTCTTACTGCTCTAACTAGTGATTTGAGTACTACATTAAACAGAAGTGGTGATAGCAGACATCCTTATCTTGTTCCTGATTTTAGAGGGCAAGCTTTCAGCTTCTCTCTATTTGGTATCATGTTAGTAGTTGCTTTGTCATAGGTGGCTTTTATACTTTGAGATAAAAACCTTCTATTTCTGTTTTCTTCAGTGTCTGTGTTATGAATGGATACTGGATTTTGTCAAATGCTTTTTTTGTGCCTATTGAGACAATCGTTGATTTTTGTCCTTGCTTCAGTTTATATAGTGTGTTACATTTATTGATTTGTATATGTTGAACTATCCCTGCATCCTTGGGAAGAATCTTACTTGGTCATGATATATGACCTTTTTGACGATTTGCTGCATTCTGTTTGCTGATATCTTAATGAGGAATTTCGCATCTGTGTTTATTAGATTGTCCTGTAATTATCTTTTCTGTAGTTTTCTGGACCTTCTCTGCTTTTGGAATAAGGGTAATGCTTACTTATAAGAATGACTTGGAGAATACTGCTTCTCTTTCAATTTCATTAAAGAGTTTGAGGACTAATTTGGCAGTGAATTTGTCAGGACCTGTGTTTTCTGTAATTCGTAGTCTTTTTTTTATTACTTCTTCAGTTTCACTGACTGATACTGGCTTATTTAGGATTTTCATATCTTCTTGGTTCAGCTTTGGTAGTTCATATGTATCTAGAAATGTATGTTTCCTCTGAATTTTCCACTTTATTAGAGTACAGGTTCTCAAAGTAAGTTACAGATAATCTAGGTTTCAGCAGAATCTGTTATAATTTCACCTTTTTAGTTTCTAATTGCTTGGATTTGGGTCTTTCCTTATGCTGGACTTTCCAATGTTAAAGAGAATGAATGAGAAATATCTAAATAGAAACTGTCATGCAAAATCTTCTTGGTTAATGTTTTCTTTTTCAGATCTTCATTAATTTCCTATTGTTATGAAGACTATTATCATACAAGTTTGATAAAACTTCATCTCAAAGCTAAAAGACTTTCAGTAAGGCCACATAATATTATTACTGAAAAATACAGTCTTGTGATATTTATTGAAATAATGAAACTAACTCTAGAGTCCAGTGATCACTGAAGCAGAGTCTCTAGCTGATTGGTAATAGAGTCTTTCTGAAGTAATAAAAGATGTCTTTATTTCATCAATGTAATGTAATCACATTAACATGTCTGCTGGTAGAATTGAAAGAGTGAGTACAGAAGCAGTGTTTTCTAATATGTAGACTCTACATAAAGTGACAATTAGTGGGTAGTCTGAATAGATAGGCTCATCTATAAATCAACTTTCTCATTCCAATTATGCACAGTCCTTTTCCTTCTTAGAAATAGGATGGCTTATCACATGTTCATATTTATTTATTTCATAGTGATTGCAAAAGAAGATCCAAGAAATTATATTCTGATGTAAAACTTTGGCCCATAAGACATCTAAAACATCTAACAACTCCTTACATGCTGACTCTGAAAAGTTCATAAACATCAGCAGTTAGCCAAGCAAGAAGCAGGGTGATGTAGGTGATATTTACAATTTCCATGTAATTTATTTGGATTTGAGTTTCCAGGATGAACATCAACAACAAACTACATTTGTTAACCTCAATATCCAGGAACTCCAACATTTCCAAGCTCCAACTTGTAGCATGAATCTGACTAGAAAGAAAATAATTGTTGAGATAAACAAGAGAACATACAGACAATCCTTGAATTCTTATTTCATTCTTGAAATTTTATACCTAGAAGAATTCTATGTAGAGAATATTTACTGATATGAGAAAAAAGTAGAAAAACTGAATATGAGCTAATAATTTATCATCATTATGCTCTTTAACTGTTTAATGATTCTCTATGACTGAACCAGTCATTTATTTCTACTTCTATGTGAACTTTGTTATATGTGAATAATCAAGCTAAGGAATTTTTTTATAAACCAAGGCATGAAACCATATGAAATGTCTCTGAAGGCATTGCAATGACACAAATGAACTTAGATTGTCTACTACACTATAGAATCTTAGGATCATTGTTTCTTCCCATGTAAAGTTTGGTCATTCAAAATTTATCCCTTCTAGAGGAACGTAGCACCAACTCAACAGCAAAAGAAATTCTCAAAATAACACACAAAGGTCTTTATCACTTCATAACTTAATTTCACTGATTTCCTGGGCAAATCAAGAAAAATATTAATGATGTAGAGAACTAAAATCGTACTGTCAAATTAGTGACTAAAATAATTATTAAGCTATCACAGTACAACTTTGAATCTGCTTGTACTGATATCTTGTAAAGCATGCAGCCTTCTTAGTGGTGCTGAAGGAATGACTGAAAGTCCCTGATGTACAGAAGCTTTCTTCCAATATGCAATTATAGGTCTGCTGAGGCTGTATGTGAAACAAGAAAACCACCACTCGAATACACAAAGAAATTCTGGTCCCTCTTTCTCTGCAGAAATATATGTCTGTCAGTCTCATAACAATAATGATCACTTAAAAAGAGAAATATGCTACAGAAAGGTGAAAACATTGACTACCCAATTCACTAGCATTAACAGACAGCACTCCTATAAGCCAAAATGCATATAGAAACTTTACAAGTTCTTTCATCTCTGGGGATGCTATTTAGTCTTCCCTGATATGTCACTAGATTTTTTCCATGTGGCAAGTGTACTAATTCCTAGATTGTTAAATGAGATGATTTGACTAGATTTCTCTGACAGGGCTGAAAGTAATCTGACCAGCTTTCTCCCAAGTCAGAAATATAGCAATTCTTTAATTCAATTCATGTGGAATGACAGGAACTAACACAGTTTCACCCTTCTGAACAAGAGTGAGATAGAAACAGCATCACAGCCTCTCCCACACTGCAGGGGAATTATTCTAGTGTAATTTTCATAGCAGAGACTGGACACATCATGGACGACATCATTCAGAAGCCACTTATCTCCCTTTATTTCTCTGATGCCATCTTACCAAAGTATAACTCCCCTTTACACACATGATTTAAAAGGAACAAGTCACTACTTTAACATTATGGTTTATATCTTGGTTATATTTCAGTCTGCTAAGCATGAGACTACACAGCTCTGGATATCCTCACAAAATCAGGTACACAGCATTCTAAGAGGAGGCTAAGTCTCTGTACGATGGGTGCATCACTGTAAGGCCACTGTGATGCCAATCACTACTTTGTTTTTTCTTTGCTTTGTCTTCATCTGTGAGATTTCAAAAGTTAAAAGTTTCAGTTGTTCAGTCTCACTTATTTGTAAAATGTGTATTTTAGGTACTACTCATTTAAAGGTAGCATCAATAGCACATGAGAAAAAAGAAAGCCAGGAAGCCTGAATCAGTTAATAATAACTAAAAGTAAAAATGGCAACTGAGAATCAGTCTAAAAAGTATTTGAAAAAATGCAGCAATATTTATCCTTACTTAGGCTCTTTAAGGAACTTTTTGAACATTCTTTGCAATCATGTTGATCTTCTTTATGGATTCTAATGGCATCGCCATCCTATAGCTTTTTTCTGTTTTTCCCAGTACCAGAAATCGAACTGAGGATACTGTGCTTGCCAGTAAGGCACAGAGCCACTGAGATACATCCCCAGACATAGCACAAGATTTTTAATACAAGTAATTATGTTTATGAAGAACTCTTAATTTGCAGTTTGTGACTATATAATATCAAGCCATACTACAATTAGATTTTACTACATTATAAAACTTAATTATAATGTACCATTAGACTATCTTATACTGATTATTTTTTAAACTGTCTTAAATTCTTACTATCCTAGCACTACTGAATTCAAAAATTAAAGTGGACCTAAATGTTTAATGCTTGAGAAATAAGCTATTTGCCACCATGAGATATATCTCTATTTATTAAATTAAAAGTTGAAAGGAAAAAAATGCATTTCATGAAGAATGTTCCTAAATACTTCCCTGAGGATAAAAGTTACAAATGAATATATAAAAAGAAAAATAGCTACACATTTCAGCGAAATTATCTGTGATAAACAAACTAGTATTCTTATGTTGTAAAAATAAATAAATATCTACTGAAGGCAGATATATGAAAATACTAATTGTCACTAAGAAAACAAAGTATATAGTTGGATTCTGTTGCTTTTACTCTGATTTGAATTTATTTTCCTTGAATTGATCCAAATATATATTATACTTCCATAGAGATAATCAAACTATTACATTAAGTTTTTGTAAACAAGAAGATGGGCCAAGGTGACAATACTGAATTTATGGCTATATAACTTTGGAGAGAATTAATTGAAGAGAAAACTTAAATATTCATATAACTTTCATTTCCCAGAAGACAAAATACTGGATAAAGAAGACAGAGCTGTAAGACCTGGATATCTGCAAGAGGTTGGAGGAAACTAGAATCCTAAACAATTGTGTGCCGTACTTCTTTCTCGTTATATAATTCTTCTAAGATCATGAGCTTGCTTATTCTCAAAGGAATGGAAGTCAGGAACAACTAACTTGTTGGGGAAAAAATAACGAGCATCTGCATGGAACTAAGAATTCATAAGAAATTTTTAAAGGCATTATTTCATTCATTCTACAACTGCTCTGAAAAATGGGTGGAGAAAGTGAGAGAGACAGACAGTCTGCTCTGAGTGTGGCGCTAAGCTTGATCCTGGAAAACATCAATGAATAAAAGATGCCTGATCCTCCACGTGAAGAAAATGAACACATGGTTCTGTTAAAGGATGATCAGTGCAAAGGAAATTCTCCTATATACATTGTGAAATGAGAATTAAGGAAACATATAGAAGGAAGATTTAACTTGTTCAAATCTCTTACTGAGAAAATGAATAGAACTGAGACACAGAGAGTAAAAGTTGCTTAGGAAAAAGCTAATGGAGTTTCTACCCTAAGCACAGAAAATGATCAAGGTAAAATGCATAACAGAAATAAACGTGATGAGATGTTTACATGAAACTATAATGATTTGGTGAAAATATAATGAATACAAATTTAAAATATAGCCATGATGGTCTTGAAAACTATTGATTTATTGATTTCTTAAGGTGAATTTACTAGAGTTAAGCTTTCTAAATAAGAAATTTGGTTCATAATTTAATTTGTATCTTCCAAACAATTACATTTGTTATGTAGATAATTATACCATCTGTCTTTCAGCAATATCTTAGAGATTTAACATGCTGGCATACTGCAATTGTGAGGAGTCTAAAATCAGAATGCTAAAGCTTAATCTCAGTGAAATGTCTTGTGTACATCTCATGGGATATTATTAATTTGTGGTCTTTTGCTGTATGACCATGGAACTATAAACTCTGTCAGATTTAGTATCAATAAATCACACTTATTTCTATCTTAATAATCCCATATCTCTGAAAATAACAGTGTTGGAAAAGAAAATATTGAGAGACAAATTATAAGATATAAACCAAAAAACTGAAAACAGCACAAGACATAACCTTTGAGGAATTTTATCAAATGTTGGAAAATGGGCATGTGCCTGCATATTATAAGATTTTTCTGGATGGCTCTTAATGAAGCTTATAATATTTCATATTTTAAAAATTGAATCCATTACATTACATCCATTACCTATCACAATGCCAATTTTTTTTCTCATTGAGTGTATTGGTACATTTTAGGTGTACAGTACAGTTACATTCATCATTGGGATCTTGTACCTTTACATGACAAGTCTTGGTTCTCGTTTTTTCACCTTACCCCTGCCATCTCTTCACACCCTCCTCCCTTCCCTATTTACAAACACTTTATTTCCACTTTTTCATTTTCTCATTTTTTTTTCTTTTCTCTTATTACCTTTCCCCTACCCTTCCCACTTCCCCTGCAATGCCAATTTTAAAAAAGTAATCACAACACTAAATTCTGTGAGGCTTGGAAAACTGCATCACATATACATTGCGGATGGCAACGTAAACAGTACAGCCACTCTGGAAAACAGTAAAGCAAATAAACATTCAATTATCACATGATTTAGCAATTGAACTCAGACATTTGTACAAAAGAAATAAAAATTTACATTTACACAAAACTCTGCACACAAATGTTCATGTCTGGTTTATTCACAATAGCTCAAAACTGAAAAAAGGTCAGGTGTCCTTCAGTGAGTGAATGGTCAAACTCTATGGACATCTCACCATGGAAAAAAAGAACAACTTCATATACACCTCAACTCAAATGATTTCACCAAAGCAACCTAAAATTCTATGAAAGATCATTGTATCAATAATTTATGACCTACTACATAAAAGATCATATTGCAAATTTTTAAACACAAGGGACTTGATATACCTTTGGGGAAATATCTCCAAGATTTCCAGTATGGTTAAAAGAAAGAAAGAAAGAAGGAGGAAAAACAAAGAAATGTACAAAACAGACTTACATTGTCACTATCTTTTGAATAAGAAGGAAAATAAACATATATATTTACCTTCAAAGGTACAGACTATCTCTTGATGCACATAATAGAAACAGAAGAACCAGCTATCCTGATTATTTTTCAAATATAAAGTGAAGTCAGATATGAGGGAATTTTAACACTGTCCCTATACATACATGTTTTACAATTCTAAGCCATGTGACTATACTATCTATTCAAAAATACATATTTTTTAAAAACTTTTAAAAGATACTGTCTAACAAACCTCTTTTGAAAATAAGAATGTTTTACTTACAAATGGAGCTGCAATTAGGTAATGAAAAGGGTAATTGGGGGAATTTTCTATTTTGTTTTTTGGAAGCAAATTTCTCTAATATGTCTCTAGTCTGAAATCAAATTGCTGGATGTTAGGAACACTCAGACAATTTGAGCGCTTTCTTTGATATGATTCCATCTTCTCACTGAGCAAGCTTTTCATCCCAATTTGTTTTCAGACATAGAGTTCACTGGAGAACTAATGGCCTGTTCTCCATTTAAGCATATTGGAAGGCTTGGCACTTTGTAGTGTTGTTATACATGATCGCATTTGTTTTATAATACAAATGATGGCTCCTGTGGGACGAGGCAGCATACTTTTTCTCAGAATGTGAGCTGTTAAGCAAACAAAGGAAAAAAGAAGAAAAAACTTTGAAATAGTAACTGACTTCACAAAAATAAGTTTAAACCAAAACTAGGATTTAGGAAACGTTCCTCTGGACAAGAGAAGAGAACAAGAAGTACATTAATCCTCATGATTAGCAAAAAAAAAAAAAAAAAAAAAAAAAAAACCAAAAAAAAAAAAAAAAAAAAAAAAAAAAAAAAAAAAAAGAATCCCAGCTCAGTCAACCCAAAAGCCTAGTAGTTTTGGATATTTACTGTTTTCATGTAAATCTATTTACATTTTCTCCATGCATGCAAAAAGCAGATGCTAAAACTGCCTTAATCCTACCAACTACAACTGAAAAAATTGTCCAAGTTCAGATTTTTAGTTCTACAAGTGACAAATGGAATGTGGCAAATCATAAAATTAAAAGGACAACAAAGGAAGAATATAATCAAATCCATCCACTTCGCGCTGAGTAGAGGAGAAAAGGGAATGTATCAACACGAGTATATGCACGCCACAAGAGAGAGTGAAAGGAAGGCAAGACCTCGGGAAACAGGTTCAGCAAGGAAGGCTGCCAAACATAACAAGTACTCAAAGAGAAGTACAGCACCAAAGCCCAAAACTGCGCTCCTCTTAGCTTTTTTCCTGTAATGTCATATAGATCATAGAGTGCACAATTTTCCTATTCACTGATTCCATTCAATGCTTTTTAGCATATTTGGTTGGGCTACCATCACCAAAGGTGAGTTTAGAATACTTTCAGCACCAGTAAAGAATCCTACAGTGAACTCTGCACTCTCCAAACTCTTGTCCCTGTAAACTTCTAATCTACTTTGGGTTTTCAAAGATTTGCTTTTGAAATATTTCCTATATATATTTGGAATCATAAAGTGACACAAAATGAAGTTGTTCTCAGTTTAATGTTTGCAAGGTTGATCCATATTGTAGCATGTGTGCGTACTGATTTTTTTTTTTTTTTGCTGTATAATAGTCCTTTATATGAATAGACCACATTTCAAATATCCATTCACACACTCACAAGCATTTGGTTGGTTCTGATAGGGATTTTGCTGGTTTCTACTTTGGAGTTATGATGAGCCAGGCTGCTATAAACATCAGTGTGTGAGCTTTACATGAACATATGTTTCCATTTTTCTTGAATATATACCTAGGAGCAAAATTGCTGTGTCATGCAGCAGATCTAAATTTAATCCTTTGTGAACTGTTAATGGTTTCTCAAAGCAGCTGTACCAGTTCATATACCCCCCAGCAATATGTGAGGCTTACATATTTTCTTCACATCCTTCACATCCTTCCCAGATCTCATCTGCTCCACTCCATTCACAAAGTCTCATTTTAAATTTGTGGACTAGAGTTTTACTTTTCTGGAGATGTCTTTTGAAGTGAAAAAGTTTTTCATTTTGAAGAAGCCAACTTTACTTTTTTCTTTTGTCACTCATACTTTGGTGTTATACTATTTTTATTTACCATAGAGGAGACCACACATCTTCTAACAGATGAAGTATAATTAGCTCTTCTCATCTTTGAGGCATATGGGCCTTCTAGTGATACTGGCCAAAAATTTGACATTTACGTTATCAGCAGATGGACACTTTCCCATAACTGAGTATTTTCTAAGTCACTTTAGTTTATACCTTGTGGCCAACTAATATCACAGTTCTGAACACTTGCTACTTCTTATACATAACATTGGTGCTAATTCCCAAAAGAGCAATAGTAATAAGGGAAAAACCTTAGCATCAGAGTGATGAAATCCTCTACTCTTTACAAAATTTATCATTACTATTGTGAAACAGAAGGAAACAAATGTGGACACACAGATAAGTAGAGTTTCTTTTTAAAAAAAACAGAAGAGAAAAAGTAAAATTGGAAAGCAGAAAAAAATCAATAAAGATATTACTGAAGAAAACTATAACAAAAAACTCAAATTTTTATCAAATTAAGACACTATCGTTGAGTTTGATCCCCGGTACCAAAAGGAAAAAAAAAAAAAACACTCTCAGGCCAGGGATTTAACTCAGTGGTTCTGTCACCTGCCTCGCAAATGCAAGGACCCAAGTTCAATCCCCAGTCAAAAAAAAAAAAAAAAAAAAAATTAAGACACTATCATTATGAAAAACTGATTTAAAAAAAAAAACACTAAGACATGCTGGTAAAGGAACTAGGCTTCATTAAAAAAGAACATAACATTTATTCAGTAAAGTATATAATGAGGTAAGTGAATTAGTGATCTGCATTTTCCCCACAGAAATAATCAGTGCTTGAAAACAGTATTACCTACAGCAAAAGAATTATATAACCACAAAATCTGGTCTTCCAGTATAGAGGCAGCATATTTTCTGAAGCAGGTAAGACATTAAAAATATATATATACTCTTTAGATTTTGCTTGGAAAGAAAATTAAAATATTTTGTGAAACCTTTATATTTAAAAACTGAATCAAAATTAAAACTCAGAAAGGGAGATGCTAAGTATTACTAGTGAGCGGTTAGACTCCTAAATACACAAATAAGATAAAACAATTGAAATTATAATTGCGAGTCAAATGTGAACATTGGAGCATTTGTCCTTATAAAAATACTGTTTTGAAAAAACAAAACTGGGGCGTGGGAGTGTGAGGCAATGTGGATATTCCCTCATCCTTCATTGGACAGATAACAGATGTCTCAACTTGAAACACATCCATCTCGAAATGTTATTACATTTTAGAAGACTTGAAAAATTGATTAGCTCTTCTTATACAGAAACACTGAATTTGAGTAGGCAATACCCTCAATTTCACTTAAATTTGTTTTCATTAATGTGAATAATTCATGAATCAAAAATTAACTTATTTTTCATCTTAAAATATTGGCTATAGACTAATTTCACTTAGTAACCTTTTCCCTTGGTTCTCTCATTATCCATTGATCCAGTTATCTATAAGTTTATGTTTTGTTGTTTTGCACTGCTAAGAACTAAAGCCTTCATCTCGCTAGCCAAATGCTTACCCTTGAGTTACTACCCCCAACCCCTAATCATCTCCATTTCCTGTTACATCTACGGCCGTATGTCTCTATATGGAGGTGTGTGAGGTTACCGCATGCTAATACTATTTCTGAGTGCTGAGTGGCAGTCCTTCTTTGTATAGTATTTCTTAAATGGACATATGACTGAAACCAATATAAGCTAGTTTTTTAAAAGTGCTATTAAGAATACATTATTTCATAAGGTAACAAATTAGACATAAGCTCTAGTCCAAGGAAAAAATATTTTTTTAAGGCAGTGCTTCTGAAACCCTAAAACAGATTCAAATAAGGCAGAGATCTTCGGAAATGCACTTTCTTTTTGTTGCTGGTACTGGGGATTGAGCTCAGGGCCTCATGCATACTAAAGTCTTTGCCACTGAACTACATCCCCAGATGGCCCTTTTTATCTTCCTTTCTTCCTTCCTTCCTTCCTTCGTCTCTTTATATTTTATTTTGAGATAGTGTCTAAGTAACTTGGCCTCAAATTTACAACCCTCCCCGCTCAGTAAGGATTACATGCATGTACCACCACACCAGGCCTAAAATGCACAGTCTGTTTTATTAAATCTGGAATCCGAAATTTAGTATTTCTAAGTGCCTAAGTCCAAACATTGAGTCATGAATCCTAAAGAATTTGAGTTGCTCATTGAATGAAAAGAGCATTTAAAAACCATGAAAACAAGGGTATAAAGGAAATTTTAAAAAACAATAGTAACTCATAAATAAAAATGATAAAAGCTCTTTCTATTCATTGTGTTATTGTACTGAATAACTGAAGGAAGACAGGATTTTACCATTCTTTAGAACATCTCTTTAGGGATGGGGATTTAGCTTAGTGGTTCCACTGCCTGCCTTGCAAGTGCAAGGACTCGAGTTCAATCCTCGGTACAAAAAAGAAAACATTCCTTTAGTTGTTTTATTGTGATAAGGAAAAATTTCCCTATTGTGTTACTCAATGAAATTTATAGGTTGAAAGTTATTTCTTTCACTTTTTTTCTCTATTTTGACTCTTTTTTTTTTGCACATGAACTCTAAGATTACCAAAGCAAATCATCACATCAAACTTAATAAGACAAATGTAACACAAGATCATTATACAGGTAGGTCCCAGGCTTGGTCTGTTTTGCTTTGCTATAGCAGAACACCATGGACTGGGCTATGTATTTTTTAAAAAATTATTCATTCTGATACCGCAGATTGAGAAGTCTAACACTGAAAAGACACAACCACTACTGGTTTCCACACTGCAGCATCCTAGGGCCGAGTCAGAAGTGCTAGAGAGGGAAAAAGAGCAAGAGATTAAATTTATAGACTCAGGCCTTTTACAATCTGTTATTAGTCCACTCATGAGATTGAAACTTTCATAACCTAAACACTTCTGTCTCCCAACACTCGTGAGCCAACATGGCTTTTGAGACATATACTGAATTCACAATAACTCACTCACAAGAGACTGAGAATCGCCTATAGAATAAAACCAGTCATGATTATTATTATTACAGTTTTCCCATGTGATCTCACTCATCACAAGCAGTCTATCGCCGGTCTACTTGTGACTTAAGTTAAAAAATACTCAGAAAATTCTGATAATTTACAAAACTCCTAGAGCAATGTTTCTCAAGTAGCATCAAAATCAGATATTAGTTACAAATGGACACTAATAGAATGTGAGACCAAGCTTCCAATGTGAGTCTGCAGCAAGGGAACTTACTCAGGTGGTTCTTACAGCATCTACTAATATTTGGGGATCGCATGAGTCTGTTTTTCAAATATATTTGACATGTTGTTGTTGTTTGTTGTTGTTGTTGCCTGAAAGTGAAGTTTCATTGCACAGAACCTCGGAATCTTCATGGAGGTTAAATCAAACAGCAAGATGTTTTGCAAGAAGAGAGAGTTCAGCAGAAAACTGTATGGGGCTTCAGACCTGGATGCTAAGCAGAAAATATGAGCAAGAAAACTGAGGGCAAGGAGCCAGAGGTGAGAAGAGCTCTAAAACAGGATGGTTTTGACAAATGACCTAAAAGTGACCTATTCCGTGTTCTGGTCAAACCAACAGAGTCAGAAGCCGGCTTCTTGCACAGGGTAGCCAGTGTATAAATGGAGAGAAAAGGGAAAAAAGCATCTCATAGAGATAGTTGTACATATCTGTACCACAAAAACAAATAAAACTCAGGTCTCTCACTTCCTTATTGTCCCTTTAAGATGTCCAACTTGACTTCTCAGAAGCCCACTCTTTCAACAGATAGAACAAAACTTTAATTGTATCATCTAAAATCATGTATCTCTAGTGCTATATTCGATATATGTTCATCTCTCTTAGAGATACAGAGTTCTAAGTGTGCTGTGCCTAATTATGTTATTCCAAAAATAACAAGCCAAAAAATGCCAAAAGAATTGTGGTATCCTAAGTTTCATAATAATTCTCTTGCTGACACTGTGTGAATTTCAAGTTCTTAATTCTGTTCCTTCAAAATCATAGTTTTATAACTACAAAGATTAAGCAAAATAATCACAAACTCACTTTATCTCTATAAACCCCACAATGGAATGATTTTATATCAGTTTGCCCAACTTGTGATACATGTAACCCAATCACAGGATAGTTTAAAAAAAATTTTTTTTTGCAACCTTACATTTCTTGAGTGTTCTACAGAAATTACCAGCTTGTCTCAAATTCAATCCCACTTCCATATGTTTATTAACAGCTAAGGAGAATAGAGGCATTGCTCAAATAGACTAATTTTCAAATGTATGCACTTTCTCAGCAAGACTGTGAGGGTAAAAATTTAAACCCAAAGATCCTGGCAAAATTCTTTGGAAAATCCAACATTTTAATTGTCTAGATTCACTGCAACTGTTTTTCTTCACATACCATGTGTAAGAAAATACACAGAATGAAGACTGCTTATTGTAAATATAACAGATTTTATGACCACTCTATCAAAAATGGGGATTTGTCACATTACATATAATGTGTTATATAATTTTCACAACTGATTATCAAAGTCAGGGAACTATCATTACCCCTGTAGTCTTTCTCCAACATATTATCCCTTGGGTTAATATACGGGACACCATTTAGGATTTAAAACCTAGACCACATTTATATTTTATCCATGTACACAGGCTTAAAAATAAGATCACTTGCAGAGGTTCTAAAATAAATCAGCCCGCAGACAGCAGGAAACTTGAACACACTCTGCTTCTCATTTCTATTCCCTTTCTGCTTAGTTATCATGGGAGCCTGTTACCTTCAGGCAGATGCTTCTGTTCTCTGAAGCAAAGGCTGTGGGGGAAGTAGCTGGGGAAAGGATGCTAGGAAGGCAAGAGACTGCTGAGAGTTAAGCCACACAGGTCTCCGGGAAAATGGAAAGCTGACCGAGGGTGATTACGTTCTTAATGAAATTTTTCTAAATACAAGGAATTCTACATGTTCACATATTTATGATTCATGAGATCAGAGATTTGCAGAATTTGAGCAAGACCACGTACTCTCAGTCCACTGCCCGTGGTGTATATTTTTACAGCACTGCTCCAAGAGGAATCAAGGGAAGGAACCCAGGCGCTTAGCCAGGCCTCCAAGTAACAATGGAGCTCAGAAGTAGTCTGCACTTGCCAGGCCTCCAAGTACTTGCCTCTCTCTCTCTTAGCCTACTAGAGAAGGATGAGAGAAACTCATGCTTAAATACCTTCTGAGACTGTTTATTCTGTCTTAAATCTAACCCTTATTTGAATTAGTTTTATTGTTTTGAAATGCAAAGGCACTGGAAAATAAGAGTTGTTTTTCTTTGAAGAATGAGAAATAAATTTGAAATTGTTTTTGTAAAAGTGGGGAGGGATAGCATAGGAGAACTAACGTGGCAAGAAAAGGTGAGAAATCTGAGTGCTCATATAAAAATATGAGCATATAAAATAATAAAAATATGAGCATATAATGAGCATATAAAAATGTGTCTTTAAGATGAGTGGGAAGCCAGGTGTGGTGGCGTATGCCTGTAATTCCAGCACTCGGAGGCTGAGGCAGGAGGATCACTGCGAGCTCTAGACCAGCCGGGGCTACATAGTGAGTTTCAGAGCAGTCTGAAATACATAGTGAGATCCTGTCAAAAAAAAAAAAAAAAAAAAAAAAAAAAAGAGGGGGGGAT
>NW_022900923.1:36714606-36734875 GCF_012274545.1 Fukomys damarensis
GATGTGGAGTAATAAGCTTTGACTATGTTTCCATTTCATAAAGATTTTGGTAGTTACAATTTGGTATGCTGGGGACACATAAAGTAATACGATACAAAGATTTGAATACTCTTAGGAATCACCTTTCTCTATTCCTTAGAGGGGTACCATCTAAACTATCCCTGAAAGAAATGTCCTGCTTTGCAACCAGGATCAATGGCTGGGAAATCACCTAATTAGGATGAGGGTCAACCCAAAACATGGGAAAATTCTTCCTCTTTATGTTTTCCTGCAAGCTGCTTATTGTCTTAGTTGCTCTGAATCATAAAAGAAAAAATAGTTTCCTTTCCCAATTACACTAATATATAGAATTGCCACCGTGGGCTATACTTAGGGCTCTGTGAACAATGCAATCACCACCGGAACCTTGCTACCCAGGCACTTGAACAGAGCTTGCGTGCCACGTTCACTACCTTAAGTTTTTAGTTTATAACAACAACAAATGACCATTCTTCTATTTCCCTGATTAGTATTCTTGAATGATTGTATCCTAACTTATCAATATGTGAGATTTATTCCGAGGAGTTCAGAATGTAATAAGAAGCCAGTCCTTGTATTAAATCACATGATTTTTTGGATATACCAGAAATACTTATGAATACAATGAGACTCAAGCTTTTGGCAATTCTATTATCTTCCCAACACTTTCCACTACGTCACCATATACTTAGGCCGCACTCCACTCCTCCTTCCTCAACCAGAATAAAATACACAGGGACAAAAGAAGGAAGAAAAAGGTAAATATCTTTATACCCATGGGAAACCTAACCCTAAAATGCCACCCTCCAATTGTCTAGATCGGGGTGGCACCCTTAGGTCACACACGTTATTTGTTTTTCTTTTAAAACAAAAGATGTTAATGTGTCAGTTTTTTTCTAAACTAAATCCTCAACATTCAGGTTTAATGGGCAGTGTTGACATTCTGCAATAAATAAGTGGATTCTTAGAGGAAACTTGGGCGCTCATTTCTGAAAGGTCAAGATCAGTGGTCGAGATGGATGTGTCCATCCTACAACTCATTTTTTTAAAGAATTTCTGATTATTTTATCAGTAAAATTATAAATGTCTTATTTTCTAGGAGTCTCAGTAAGAGTTCATAAAAACTAAAACAACAGTATTTAGAAAAGACACAGAAGTAGTATAAAAAAATCTTTATTTTTCCAGAATTCTAATAGCATTGAGATGGTTAATTTTTTAAAAATATAGCACATATTATATACCATTTCTTGAGCTTGCTCTTAATAGTCACGAGATAATTTTTCATGGCCTATGTGGACAGTCTTCCCATACAAATTTAATGACTCAACATGATCTCTGTGCAGAAAATAAAGATGTTGGCTGAGGAGATAGGATCTGACCCAGCAAGCAGAGAGGACTTATTAGGAGAAAAGTAATTTTACTTTTGTTTACAAAATGCCTATTTTCATCAGAATAAAGCAAAAGAAGAGCATAAGATTTAAAGGGAAAGTAAAAAATAATTTTGATATTTTGAACCTGATAGATGAATAAGATCAGGGAATTTACTTGATCAAACTGGTTAGCCTGCTACCTGTAATATTTTAAATGAAAATTTATTCACCTCTTTACAATACATCTTTTGTTCTCAGTGAAGTCCAACTTCTTTATCAAAGAATGACTTTCCAAACCATTAACAATAAGATCTCATTATTCCTAGGTGATGTAGATGTGATAGGGAATGCTGTGTAACACTCATTGCTGTCATTGTCACCAAAATGTTACGTATTAGCATCCTGGCAGAGTGAATTCTGTCTCACATTTTCAAAAAAGTATCTATAACTACAAATTAATACTATAATTGAATGAGCAGATTTTTATTGCTACTCAGAAAATAATGAAATGAAAAAATCCTTAAAAGAAACCACTCCCACTGTTAACCACTGCTGAAGAAATCATATATGTAATTTTTTGTGTATCATAAGAAGTGTGTACAAATTATTTATGCTTAATAGAATGAAATGGCTAAATATGGAAAAATCTTGCTCATCAATTTAAAAGATCATTAAGTAAAAGTATTTCTGACATAATTTTACATTTTGGAAATCTGGTGTGTGTGTGTGTGTGTGTGTGTGTGCGCACGTACTTGTCTGAACCACTCCTTGTCTTGGTTTTTCTTGTGTTTGGTTTTTTGAGCAGCTTTTTGGCCTGCAGCATTTTTAGGAAAATGAGGACAATATTTTCACAACCACCGCAATAAGCCAAGTAATGTGTAACTTACCAGAATCTGTAATGTCTTTGGGAACCTGGTCAATAATTTGCCAGGAAAACAGAAGAAAACAGAACCAAAATAAACAGGCTCTCAGCCAACAGAAAAAACAAAAACAAAAAACCTAAAACGTGAATTAAATAAGCTCAAGAATTACTTCTTAAATTTGCTTCTCTTTGTAAATATTTTCTACTTGCTCCTTTTACATAGTTAAGAGTTGAAATTTATTTTGAATCTTATTTTGCCAGTAGAATAAAACTAGACGATATACATGGAATCAGATGTACAAGTTTTAATTTTTTACTATGTACAAAAATTTAGTTGTAATCACTGATTTTATCAGTGATTGATGAAAAGATGTCAATACATTATTCTTTACAAGCAACAACTTGAGGGGCACATTTGTTGCAAAGATAAAGGAGGTTAGCATATGCAAAAGCCATACTAATTTTTAAAGTAAATAAACAGTAAATGTTTTCCTTGGAAAAAATTTTCATTGCATACTTTCCTTAATTAATTTCACCAAAATAAGAGATATTTTTAAAGCTATCTGAGTCTTTTCAACAAATATTTAATATATTTTTAATTTTTATTATTCATAATAAATGGAATATTTGTTATTAATTTATGTCTTTATAATTGGCTATAGTAAAATAATACACAAAACAGTTTATATTATTCAGATATGCTTATATAAGGCTTTACGACATGGATGTATGTTTCATAAATTATTAAGCCATTATGTGAATTCTGAATATTCAGCTCATAGATTGTTTCAGTTTTACATCATTATAAATGAATTATGAGTCATTTTTGAAGCCTTTACTAAATTTCAGGTTACACCCATAGTGTAGATTTTTAGAAGTTGATGTATGTGGTCAGAAATTATAAACACTTCAAAGCCCTTGAAAAACACTTGACAATCACTTTGCAGAGGTTGTAGAAATGTATAGTTCCAGTTAGAAGAGTAAAAAATAAATTGTTTCACTATATCTTCTGCCATACTAAATAGTACAACTGTAAAACATTACATGGCATCTCATCTTGCCGACTCCCTGCCTTTTTTCTTTCCTTTCCTTCTGTACTGAGGATTAAACCCTGCCACTTTATATTGACCTACATTCCCACCCATTTCTTAACTGTTTTTATTTTGAGACTGCCCTGGAGGGCCTTGAACTTGTGATCCTCCTGCCTTGGCTTTCCATTTTGCGGGTGAAGGGATTGCACCACCATGCCCTGCTGACACCTTAGTTTAATGTGCATTTCTAAGTTTATAAGTGATATATATTTTCACGTTTAGAATTTATCTCAATTTTAATTTTTCACAATTCTCCATTTAATTGTTTACAAAATATACTCTGAAAGTGTTTTACAGTAATCCACTGGTGTATTTTTCCAGTTCATTTTATGTCTGTGCACACATGGGACAGGTTAAATCAAATTTTCATTATTTTCTTTATTTCTTATTTTGAGACGAGTTCTTGATAGTTTGTCTACCTGTGAACTTGTGATTCTCCTGCTATAGAATCCTGAGTAGCTGGAATTCACATACTTCCCACAGGACCCTGGTATTCTTTTTCTTAAAGATTGGTTCTATAGTATTTTTTCTTAATATTTGGAAGCTTTTCACCACTCAAATATTTCACAAATATTCAATGACATTGTTTTATACCTTTTAATAACTTAATTTATTCTTTTATTAATTATTGATTTAAACTTAATGTTCATCATAGTCATCACATTTAATATTAATTTTAAGATAAAATCTTTCTTCATTTTGGAAAGAATTTCTAGATTAGGATATTTTTTCATATATCTCAGCATTGTGAAGGAATAGAACACATGCTTTGTTTTACATTCTACAGTGATTTTTCTTTTTAGCAATGTAACAACATTGTATATTTCAAAACTTCTAAAAGATTAACTTTTAATTGTCCTCACAATAACAACAACAACAACAACTAGGTGACTTCCTTTATCAGCATGGCTTAATTGTCCCAAAATGTGCATTTATATCAAAATATTAGAGCCAGGGATCATGGAACAGCCCTCTAATCCCAGCACTCTGGGAGGCTGAGGTAGGACGATCTCAGTTTGAGACTAGCCTTGGTGGTTACTGACTTAGCAAGACCCTATCTCAAAAACAAAAAACTGTAAAATGGCTGGGGTGTAACTCACCGTGAAGACCCTAGGTACTATCCCCTACAGTACCAAAAAAAGTATATACATTTATCTCATAAATATATGCAATTATAAATAAATAATTGTGTATATTTATATAATAATTTATACATTTTTACAATTTATACAATAATTATTATTATAAATAATTATTACTCATCAATTAAAAATTTTTTAAAGCAATGTAAAATTCCAGGATGAACTTTCTGATTGTGAAAGAGAAAATGAATAAGAAGAATGGAATAGTTTCTCCCAACTAATGAAAAGTTCAAGTGCGAAACTGAAGGAACTTAGAATGGAATGCTAAGATAAGAGAACTGTATTTCATGACTTAATGTGCAAGATCGGTAGGATCTGGTGAGTAACTGGATATAATGATGATATCTAAGTTATTCTATAGCAAAATGATAAAGTTATTACGGACAGTTAAGTTAGATAATTATGAATAGCCAGTCAGAGAGGGATCAGGCTCTTGAGGAAGCCAGTGTTGAATGGGAGACATTGTTCCTGGAGGGGATTCTGAAGATGGTCAGGCCTGCAGGCCCCCCAGAGATGAGCAACAGTTTGAGATTATGCTGTAACTAGAACTACCTGGTCTGGTTGGGCCCAGATAAGCATCAGATGCATAGGTGGGGGATCAGAACCTCTGAACCCACACTTGCATCCCTTTCTAGGAATGCCTTTGTTCTCTCTACAATTAGAAGTTATAAACAAGCAAAAGTTAACGATGAATGATGTTTGCCATATACCCTTATATGTGCCTCGCTTCCCTGTTGGATCAGTATTAGCCAAGCAACTCTACTTGAAATCTTATAGGTTGATTGTAGGTTAACCCACGCTGCACTCGTGTTGTGACTTTGCTGTATAAAACACCCCTAAGAGCCTCAGAAGCCACCCACTCAGGATCCCTCCTGGACATGCAGGAGTATTCTTTTTCTTTCTCTTTCCAATAAAACTATTCTCACCTCCTCCTTCAGTTCACAACTTATAAACATCTATCAGATTGGGAGTTCTTTTCCCCATCACAATAGCTCACGAAATACTGGACACAGAGGGAGGAGTATATTTTGGGAAAGATCACAGGCTATGTGGAGAAATTTGAACAATGAATCTGAGATGACTAGGGCAAAAGTAAAATGAGTAATTGGTCATTAGATCATTTATTTTAAATTTTATGTTGGTTGCTGAAGAAAGGTTCTAATTTTTTTTTTGTTTTCCTCTGAATTGCAAATTACCCTCAAAAGCAATTCTATTTTAGCTTGGTACCTTTAACAACCACTGTCTCCTTTTTAAGTAGGAAATGAACAAATCAAAACACCAAACTGAGTATCCAATAAAAATAACATTTTCTTTCATACCAGATGCTTTTATTTTCAATTTAACTAGACTATACCACCTAAATTGAAAGCACAATCTTTGCTTTAAACTCCTCTGAAATGTCTACTTGCCTTCTATGTGAGGAGGTTTGCTTTTTTAACATTGTTCCAGTGTTGCAGCTTTTCTTCATCTAGGACTTCGGCTTTAGTCTTGGGCCCTTCCTCAGAACTTCCCAGAATCTAGGAACCTTCACCTACATCCTATCCCCTAGCCCTTCCTATTTCCTAGGAAGAAAAGTCAAGAATTGGGATCATGAGGGAAATGAGAAACATTTTGTCCCTGTTTTTCTTTCTGAGGGAGTCCCCTTCCATTCCTTGCCCAAGCATTAGTAATGAAGTTCCATAATTGCCTTCATATATTTATCACAGGATGCTGAGAAATTAGTGATGTTACTGAAATCACCTATATGTGGTGCTGCCTAAAAATGCAATCACTTCAAGAGAATGGACACTGCCTTGGACATTATCCACAAAAGTTTAAAAAGAAAAAAATCCATTCAAAATCCTCCCTCCCTCAAAAAGCATAAGAGGAAAGGAAAGATTTCCAAACGCATGTTACAAGTTCAGCATTATACTCATAATAAAGCCACAGAAGGAGACTAGTATACTGAAAAAAAAGATAACTTCAGGCAAATATTCCTGATGAACATAGATCCTCAACAAAATACTACAAAAATGAATTCAACAGCACATTAAAAGGATCATTTACCACAATGGTGAAAGGAGAATTACCCGGTAATGTAAGGTTGGTTCAACAAATATCGATAAGTAATGAAGGACAAAACTCATATGATCTCCAGGCATGGTGGTGCACACCTGCAATCCCAGCACTCGGGAGGCTGAGGCAGAAGGATTGCTGTGAGCTTGAAGCCAGACTATGCTACATAGTGAGTTCAAAAGGCTAGCCTGAACTACATAGTGAGACCCTGTCACAAACAACAACAAAATCACATGATCACCTCAATAAAAGCAGATAAAGCATCTGACAACTTGAGCATCCTTTCATTATAAAACTCAAAAAATTAATCAATGAACTATAAATTACATACTCAAAGTTAACACCATATGCCATGGTGGGAAATTTAAAATTTCTTATCCCATTTCCATTTTAAACAATAAAAAATGGGGCTGTGCACATATTTCATAATATGTAAGGAAGGTACCTTTTATTAGTTCATTAAATTAAGTGAAAGACTCTGAACATTTGATATATAGCACTAGAAGAGCACATTTTTAATTTATAAAGAGTTAAAATTACACACAAAATAAAGCTAAGTCATTATCTGAAAAAAAAAAGTTTTCACAAATTACAATTAATAAATGATATCCCTGTAGCTACAAGGGGTTTGAAGGATGCACAACCCCCATATTAAAATTATTTTCAAATCACTCATCCATCATAAGGACAGAATGACAGTGTTACTTTAAAAATAGAGAATTAATACTGTTACTCTGCTGACATTTACATTGCTATGCCCTAAGTAATGTTTCTTGATTCATTTCCACCATAATTAAATTTAGAGTCTCAGGCACTATGGAAAGGAAAAAGTGGCTCATGCACAATGCCCACCAGTCAGCAAGGACACATGTCAATAACCAAGTTATAGCAATACCGTCTCTTGGCTACAAAGGTTAGAATAGAAACACTGCAGGAAGCCAGAGAAAATCTTTCACTTTTCAGAAGGGAATGTCATGGGATGCCCAGAAAGAGGTCTGCTTCTTGTCTTGTATGCCACAACTTCCATTTTTTAACTGTAGCAGTCTCAGTGGAAACCTAGACTCTTGCCTCTGCTCACCCTACAACTGTATGTTTTTCCAAAATGAGAGATTCTTTGAGTCCTCTATTTTACCTCAATCTCATATCTAAAATCAGAAGCAAGACAAGGATGCCCACTTTCATCACTTGTACTCAACATAATAGTGGAAGTCCTAACCAGAGCAACTAGGCAAAAGAAAGAAAAAGAAGCATCCAAATCAAAAATAAAGAAGAAAATCTGTCCATGTTTCCAAGTGAGATGCTGAGATATATATAAAACCCTAAAGATCCACCAGAAAAATGAGCTAGAATTAATGAAGAAATTCAGTGAATTTGCTGGATATGAAATCAACATACAAAATCAATAGTGACTCTATACCCTAACAATGAACTACCCGAAAATCTTTAAAATCTCATTTATAACAGCTACAAAATATTACACAGAAATAAACTTAATCAAAAAGGTGAAAGATTTAAAGCCTATAAATTATAAAACACTGATGAAATAATTCAACAAGAAACAAACAGATGAAAACCTATTATGTATTTGTAGACTAGAAAAATTAATACTGTTAAAATATACACAGTACACAGAGCATGAAGATTCCATGCAACGCATATCAAAATTCCAATGATATTGAAATAGAGGAAAAAAATATAATTTTTTTTATGTCACCCAAGGGCCCAGATGGTCAAAGTAAGTTTATGCAAAAAGAACAAAGCTAAAAGCATTACATCAATTGGCTTCAATTATACTACAAAGCTACAACAATCAAAATGGCACAATACTGTGATATAAGTGGCCTAGAGGAAGAAGAACAGAACAAAAACCCATCATTATTGCTCAAGTGAGTCTCAACAAAGGAAACGGGACGTTCAATGGAGAAAGCACAGTCTCTTCAGTTAAGTGGATATCCACATGCAGAAGAACGAAACTGGATCATTGTCTCACACCATAAGCAAAATCAAACGAAAATAAATGAAAGACTTAGATAAAAGACCTGAAACTAAACTACTACCAAAAAAACAAAAAACAACTTACCAGGAAAAGTTAGATGACATTGGTCTGAACAATATTTTGCAGAAGTACTTGTTTTCTTTTCTTTGTTTTGTTTTGTTTTATTTTGAGGGGAGATATGATCCCAGAATCACAGGCAAAATAAAATAAGAATGGACAAGTAGATTACATCAAAGTAGAAAATGTCTGCACAGCAAAGGGAGCAATTAATTAACAGAGTGAAACTAAAGGAACAACTTACAGGATGAGGAAAATATTTCCAAATCTTACATCTGAGAAGAAATCAATATGTACAACATATAAATAACTCAAAAAACTCAACAGTAAGAAAACAAACAATTTTAAAATGGGCAAAACACCTGAATAAACACTTCTCATAAAAAGACATACAAATGACCAATGAAAATATTTTCAAAAATGCTAATCGACAAGGAAATGTGAATTAAAACCACAGCCAGATATTAACTCACACCAGTTAGAATGGCTACCATCAAGACAAAAGACAAAAATTGTCAATACCAACATGGAGAAAAGAGAACTCTTCACACTGTTGGTAGGAATATAAATTGGTAAAGGCACTGTGAAAAAAGAATGGCGGTACTTGGTAGTAAGATGATCCATTTGTTAATTAGCTTAATTTAGCAAATATACACATTTTACATATTTTTTAAAATCATTCTTATACAATAAGTCCATACACTTTTCATCAATTTAAAATTAAGTCATTCAATTTTTTTTATTATTGGAGAAGTTTAAGATAGGATGTCACATGTTGTTCAGACTGGCCTTAGAATTACTGTGTAGCCCCGATTGGCCTCAAACCCACAGCAATCCTCCTGCTTTAGCCTCCCAAATACAGGGATTACAGCTGTGTGCCCCATTCTGACACAATTAACTAATTTTTTAAAAGAAATGAGCAGGCAAAAAAGTATATAGACAATTTGGGTCAAGAAATAATTTCATTGCCAAGAACAGGGAAACTACTACTTCTAGGTCAAATTTCAGCCAGGTGAAACAATGCCAAAATGACCTGAAGGCTGCTAATTTGCTTATTTAAAAAATAGATCAGCAAGGGATGCAATCACCTACAAAAAGCACTTACATGATTACATAGGCACATTGACACTAAAATTAGTGGTATTTGAATGTTGAGTCTCTGAGTTTAAACTGTGTGCATTGGACCATGGAGAAGACATGGGAATATGCTAAAACCATTTTAATAAGAAGGAAAGTGGGAAGGGTAGGGGAAAGGTAATAAGGGAAAAGAACAAAGTATGAGAAAATGAAAAAATGGAAATAAAGTGTTTGTAAATGGGGAGGGGAGGAGGGGGTGAAAGGAGGGCAGGGACAAGGGGAAAAAATGAGAACCAAGACCTGTCATGTAGAGGTACAGGATCCCAGTAATGAATGTAACTGTACTGTATACCTAGATTGTACCAATAAACTCAATTTAAAAAAAAAGAAATGCTATATTTATGGCATTTTATGAATAGGAATAGGGCACTCATGTGTACGATTAATCAAATGAATTGAGTTGGGGAATCAATGCTTAAAGAGGTAATTTCAATGAGCCATATGTGAAGTATTAAAAAGAAAAGGTTAAAGAGGTAGACATAGACTAAAAAGAAGAAAAATTTGATAAAATCTACATTGGTATTTACCTTTAGTTTCAAAATGAATAAACTGTTTTTTATAGCTTTACTATACTAGTGTCAACTGGCAAAAAAGCTATCTAAAGGACATTTCCTTAGAAATAAAAAGGAAATTATATATCATTGCTATAGCTAAATGTGGTAGATGAGTGCTTCAGAAGGGTGTTGACTTAATATGGGCTCCTACTAAGAGAGAAATACAGGATGCACATAAAGAGAATATAAGATTAATACTTTGTTCTATGACAAGATACTTTTATTTTTTGGGTTTTTGTTTTTGTTTTTGTTTTTTTTTGACAGGGTCTCACTATGTAGTTGACACTGACCTGGAACTCACTATGTAGCCCAGCCTGGTCTCGAACTCACAGTGATCCTCCTGCCTCAGCCTCCAGAGTGCTGAGATTACAGGCATGTGCCACCACGACCGGCAACAAGATACTTTTAAAAGCAAGATAAAAACACTTTAGGTTTGGATTATGTTCTTTAAGAGTGCCTGATGAAATATTTTGCAAAATCAATAAATAAGTACACAATAAACAAAATATGTACTAAAATGAATACACAAAAACACATAAGCAAGGATTAGAAAACATCCAACTGAAAAAGTTATTTTCATGCCCATTAATCAAAAATTTTACTGGGTAAATATTAATTATAAAATGCAGTATGAATTCCTCAATTTAGAATAGTCTATTAAAAAACCACAAAACTTCTCTCATATCTTTCTTTTTCTACCAAATATTAACTTTTAAATTAAACAGCACATCACTGCACGCCACTTCTTGACTATAACTCCTATTTGCACGCAATCTTCTACGCGCCATACCTGCTGGGCAGTGTAACCTCTTCAAAACCCTATCAGTCGAGGACAAAGCCCCAGCAAAAGCCCTCTTCCCTAAATTTAGCCATTTGATAGTACTGCTCTTAAGTCGCCATGGCATGAGATCGAGTTTCAAAGGTTGCTGGCATAAATCTAGGACTTTCCAATATTTCTCTATGATTTTTACACACAAAATGGATCACTGTTACTTGCGATTCATCGGGAAGTGCAAGAAGATAGGATCCAGGAGTTTGTGGCTTACTACGTGAAAGAATGCCCATCCTGAGCGTCCTTGGCCAGCAATAAGTATGATCATGTCCACTTAGGAAGTTACAAAAACTTGAGGAAGCTTCCAAGTGATGTCTCTATCTAATTGCTGCAGTGAAAAGTTAGACCTTCTATGGAGGACAGATAAAAGCAGTGAAGGGCTGGGTATGGAGGCAGAGGCACCTAAACTCAGCACTTGGGAATTTGAGGCAGGAGGATTGCCACGAGTTCGAGGCCGGCCTGGACTACACAGTGAGTTCAAGTCCATGCTGAACTTCATAGCAGACCTTGTCTCAAAACAATAAAAATAAATAAATTTTAAATGTTGAAATGGAGAAAGAACACTTCAACAGGGCTTCAGAACACAGCATGGGTGGACAGCCGTTCCTTCATCTCGGACTTCCACTCCTTTTAAGACAACTCTATGCCTTTAACCTCAGATTTTAATATATATGGTTGTGATTTTCTTCACAATTCTTAGCCACTGTAATACTGGTCCACAAAAGGCATCTGCTCTTAAAAAAAAAACGTATAAACAAAAAACCCTGAAACCTACTCCTCCTCAACTGGGCTCAATATCCCTTCTCTTGTTCTCTTTTAATACCCAGTACTAGTTTCCATCTGCATTTACAACAAATTAAAGTGTTTTCTTTCTTTCTGCTACATACTGAACACTTTGTTTTCTCCCTCGGCAGGTCTGGAATAATGGAAGGAATAGTAAATTGGTTGAATGCATGCTAGAAAGACACTATGCCTGGAATACAGAAATATAATTCCTAACTTTTCAATCAAAGTACTCATAGTCTGCATCTCTATTGATTTGTTCTCTTGTGGTGATTTTCAATCTTTTTAAGAAACAATAAACCAAGATAAGAAATGAGGCAGGAGTCAAAGAGGTAGTAAATCACAAGGGTCACATTTTTGCTCTTGAAAAATGTTCTATATTTTCATTGATGTCCCACACATTAATTTCTACTTGCTTCTACTTTTTTCTGACTTTTCATATTTAGCTTCTTAATCTACAAAATACTGTAAGTATAACTTTAATTGTCAATTGTATTTCTGAATTTATTTCTCTTTAGTTTATTAGTTCTGAAGATATTAAATTCTTAATTTAACCTATCACTTCAGGGCTTTATGCTATTTGATGGCTCTTTATGTAAAATAAAAATATTGTCCTAAAATACATTTTCATATAGGTTACTGTCTATCACTATTTTTCAAAATGCCTTCTTATACTATCAAATTTTATTTTTCAAGTACTTTGATAGTGATACTTAAACTTTTATTAGGCTTCTGAATAACACTAAGAATTTATCTGATTTTTGTTTATCACATTAGAATTTGTTTAAATCTCTATTTTATGTATCCCAATTAAACACAATAGATCTCTTCAGGATCATTTGGAATAATTTACTGCTGCAACTATTTATGGCAAACATTACTGAAACAGTATGGACTTCTAGAGGGACCTAAAACAGAAAAATCTTGAGTTTATTAATTAATCCAAAAAATTAACATCAGGGAAGTAATACTGGCTAACCATGTGGGGACATTGCAGATCCCTCTTTAAAAGTAATCAACTATGGCTCATGTTTGCCCAAATTGGGCAGATTGGGAAGAAACTTTTTAAAATGAGCCTTTCTATGCTACTAAGGACGTCTACTTAAAAAACTGAATAGAATGTATACAAGTAAATCCAAATATATAGAGCCAAGGGAATCAAGACCTCATAACAGGAAAAAGACTATGTCTTTATAAATGGGTTAACTGGATATTCACATGCAAAGAAAAACTGAAATTAAACCTTTGTTTTACAACATACACACAAATCAACTCAAAATGGATATAAAAGCATAATGTAAGACTTGAAACAATAAAACTCCTAGAAAAGAATATAAAGGAAAATGTTCTCAGTAATTATATTTGGATATCACATCACAAGCTCTGGCTACCAAAGCAAAAATAAACAAATAGGACTACATCAAAGCTTCTGCACAGCAAAGAAAAACAGAAATACCGACAGGGGAAAAAAATACTGACCAACAGGGGCAAAAACACTACAAACCACTTATGTGATAAGGGGTTAATATCCAAAATTTATAAATGCATTTTTTGACTACTGAAAAGTAGAGATAAAAACCTGATTTAAAACTGGGCAAAGCACCTAAAGCGGTATTTCTCCAAAGAGGATATAAAAATGGCCAACAGATATGAAAAGATTCTCCACAGCATTAATCCTTGGGGAAATGGAAAATAAAACAACTGAGATATCACCTCACACCCATAAAACTGACTGTTATCGAGGACAGAAATTACAAATGCTGGCGAGAATGTAGGCAAAGTGGCTTGGTCCAGCCATTATGGGAAACAGTATGGAGGCGCCTGAAGAAATGTAAAATAGATCTTGCAACCCAGCCATGCCTGTGCTGGGTACACCCAGAGGAGGGGCACACACCATCTCATAAAGATTATCTATACCTCCAGTGCTCAATGTAGCGTTATTCACAATAGGCAAGAAACGGAAGGGACCTAAATGTCCACTGACAGATGAATGCATGAAAAACACAAGTAACAGCGAATATGATTCAACCTTAAGAAAAGAGAACCTGCCAGGTGCCACAACGCTCAGGGGACTACAGGACACCATGGTACATAAAATAAGTCAGTCACACAGAGAAAAAGATCACAAGGCCTCGCTTATATGTAGAAAGAAACAGCAGGTACCACAGACTGGGAAAGGGGAAGAAAAGGAAGTAGAGAGAACTATATCAAAACATATACAAAAGTAGATATTTAGATGAGCGAGTTTAGAGATCTAATGTGCAACAATACAGTTAACAAAACTGTATTAGGAATCCTCATAAAATAAGTAGATTTTAGCTGTTCTTGTCACATTCACACACAAATAAGTTCATGAGATGCAAAATATGCTAGTCTATTTCACTATAGTAATCACTGTGGACATATTGTATAGAAGTAGATGTATATATGTATTGCATCACGTTGCATATTACAACATCAAGTAAAATTCAAATATACATAAGAAATTTATTTTTAGAAACAGCATAAGTCTCTCCCATTTGGAATGGAAATGTTTTGTATAATTTGGGGTCTAAAAACCCCTAAGGGCTAAAAAGGAGTAATTGATAAATTTTGTCTACAAAATGCCTTCTTTAAAGTACTACAACCAAAAAGATAAATAAATGCTTTTACTTTGGTCGTGAGGTAGATGGAGGAATTGTAGGGGCAAAGACTGGGGAAATGTAAAAGTTAATTTAATTCACTCATGAACTTGAGAATAGGAGAATTCTGCTTACGAGCATGAAGCTGAGGCACTGCAGCCGCCTCGCAAGCACAGGGCCCTGAGTTTGATCCCAGTATGAAAGAAAGAAAGAACCAAAGGAAGGAAGAAAATCTAAAGAAAGGAAGGGAAGGGAAGGGAAGGAAAAGAGAAAAGATGGGCCAGGGATTTAGCTCAGAGGTTCCACCACCTGCCTTGCAAGTGCAAGGACTAGAGTTCGAGCCGCCGTACCAAGGAAAAAGAAAAAGAAAAAAGAAAGAGAAAAGAAATTGCAACAAAATTCTACAGCATTCACAAAGAAATTCAACACTCTTCATTCTATTTACTGCCCCCCCAAAGAAGCCCTCCAAAACAACAACAACCAAGAATATCAGTTCCCAGTGTAAAATGCAGTATCCATGATGACACTCTCAACTTGAGAAATTACTGGGTTTGAAAACTTTTATTAACTTAAAATTTCTTAAATATATGGTGGTAGATCTTCATGATGCATTTTATTATGTAATTTGAATTGATTCTTAAGAATTATCACTTTAAAACAGCAAGATACATTTCATCATAATCTAAGTAAAGGAACCTAAACATCTGCTGAGACGGAGAGTGGACCTGCTGAAGTCTCGGACTTTCATTCACTTACTGGTGTGAAATAGGGATGGTTAAAATTCTGAAGCAAAAAGTAACACTCCTTAGGTAGACAGCTAGTGTCTTTTCCAGAAACAGCTGAATTCTGATTTGCTGCTGAGTCATGGTGAAGACTAAAGTTCTCACCTGAACACAGAAATCCATTTTAATGAAAACAAAACTTGCTCGTGAATAACTGGTGCTTCTGACCCCTTCAGCCAAAATATCCAATCACCCTTCACTTCCTCTAACAAAAAGGCCTTAAAGGAACAAGAAAGTTACAGGATCACTCTCTGAACCTACCCTACCCCACTGTTCTGCTACGGCCCAGTATGGACAATTGCCCAGACCGCTAATTCATCTTCCCCTCCTCACTGGGCTGTGAGACTTGTTAAAGCAGAAGTCTTGACCTGTGTTGTTTACTAACAGGATGTCAACACTTTGACTAGCTGTTCATAGGACATGCTCAACGTCATTATTTGTGGAAATAATAAGTGTTGGGGCAGGGCGTGGTGGCGCACGCCTGTAATCCCAGCACTCAGGAGACTGAGGCAGGAGGATCGCTCTGAGTTTGAGACCAGCCTGGACTACATAGTGAGTTCCAGGTCAGTCTCAACTACCTAGTGAGACCCTGTCTCAAAAAAAATAAAACAAACAAACAAAAAAAAAATAAGTGTTGGAAGGTCATACACTAACAGGAAAGGAAGAAATAAGCTTAGTCAGAGCAAATGCTCATGAGTGTATTAACAGTATCTGTTTGTTAGGCAGCATAGGAGAACTAAAGAATTTCTCAACTTCCTCTCTTCATGATACTAATTTCGGAGGAGAAATAATGCAAAGTGCTATGACTATCCTGGAACATCCCAGAATATGGTAGCAGGGATCTCTGCAGTTGAAAGAAATGTTGGAATTAATAAAATAATCATTTGATGCAGAAGATGGGAGTTAAACTAGTTTTTCAATTCTAATCAAAGGGACATCAGAGGAGATCAGGCCTTCTATCACTAACCATATTATTTTGCTCTATTTTGGAATCCTTGTCGATAAATACTATAGTTGTAATCAATAAGCCAGTCATGCCTTAGGGCTGAACAAATTAGATTCCAAAGTGCGTATATTCAAAGAAAGACACAGGGTTTTTGAGACCCATGTTTCTAGAGATCCTCCACTGAGAAAAGCATTGCCCTAGAGATTCGAATCTCAACCTGCACAGATTATACCTCAGCTTAGAAACAAGATTTAGGAGGAAATTATGTTTTTGAGAATTTGTAAGGCATGGGTGTCAATTATTTTAGTGGTAGAAACTATGTAGTATTTGTAATGTACATTCAAGATAAAATGTGAGACAGATTGAAAATGAGAGTCATGGTCTGTTAACACCATTAAAGAAATCATCCAGTTGACACCACTATGCTCTTACGTTATAAAAGCTAAAATCCTATTAACCTCTTTTTCTGATTGGAAAATATCAACAAACTCTGACTGTAAAAGATGATAAGGCTGTGTTAAGTCCATGTGTTAAAGGTTTGGTGTATAACATGTGCTGCTGAGAGATTCTGAAACATCTCGAGGTTCAGGCCAGTTAGGGGGTCCCTAGGTCATGGGGCGGATGGGCTCAAGGGAATTGTGGGATCATATTCTTACTCTTTCTTTCTCTGTTCTGGCTCAATATATAACTGATTTCTCCTACACGTGCTTTTACTATGATGTTCTGCCTCACCAGATGCCAAACAACTGGGGTCTCCTCATGTAATCTTATCTTTTGAACTTTGAAAACTGTGAGCTAAGCCGGGTGTGGTGGCGCATTGCCTGTAATTTCATGTAATTTCAGCATGTGGGAGGCTGAAGTAGGAGGGTCTCTTTGAGTTCGAGACCAGCGTGGGCTACACAGTCAGTTCAATTACATAGTGAGACCCTATCTCAGAAAAAGAGAAGAAGAGGAGGAGGAGGAGGAGGAGAAGGAATAAGAAGAGGAAGAAGAAGAGGAAGAAGAAGAAGGAGGAGGAGGAGGGGGAGGAAGAGGAGGAGGAGGAAAAAGAAGGAGAGGAGGAAGAAGAGGAGGAGGAAGAGGAAGAGGAAGAAGAGGAAGAGGAAGAAGAGGAAGAGGAGGAAGAAGGAGGAGGAGGAGGAGGAAGAGGAAGGGGAAGCGGAAGTGGAAGAAGAAGGAGGAGGGGGGAGGAGGAGGAGGAGGAGGAGGAGGAGACGACGACGACGACGACGAAGAAGAAGAAGAAAACTGTGAGCTAAACCAAACCTGTTTTACTTTAAAAATTAGTTGCCTTGGGTAACTTGCTGTAGTAATGAAAAGCTAATACAGCAGATTCTGAAAGTTTATTCACTCTCCTAGCCAAAATTAAATGCTGCACCTACAAGTTCTCAATCCAATACACAAAAAAAAAAAAAAACACTAGGAATTTGAGACGTCTACAAATGCAGAGAAACCTCTTCCTGATAAAGGCTTTTTGACATTCAGAGTAATCAAGGCCTGGGTAACAGAAGTTCATTGTGATACAGAGAGGTGATCTAGGGTTTCTTAATCTGGGCCTTTTAGAAGTTAAAGAGAATGAGAGAATTCCTACCAGTAAATCAGAGTAGTTGGAGAAAAAAATAACCAAGCAAGAAAAATAAACGTGTTTTGCAACACTGTCAGTAAATCCCATTCACTGTTAACACTCCGGAAGGGATAATTCTTACAGCAAAATTTTTATGAAATTCAAATGGTCTCTAATAAGGGTGGATACTAATAAAAAGACATTTTATTTTATTGAATTCCATGAGGTATTTTGATAGGAAAATAGACGCTTTCGAGAAGACTGGGAAGAAAATAAAGGAGAAAATACTGAGCAGATGAAAGGCAGGGCATTCTGTAGAGACATGGGCGCCACCAAGAGAAGAACTGCCACACAGATCTGTCACGAGGACGAAATTCTCACCTACGATTTCTCATTATTTCCTGATGGACGATGACACTTTCTTGCTTCTGAGAAAATTTTAAGCACTAGTTCCATTCTGTCTAAATAGAAAAAAAAGTGGACACTTTCTGAAATTTAAAAAAGATGACAAGCAAAATGCAAGAACATTTGCAAATCAGAAAGAAAAATAACTCTGATAACCACAGCAGGATTTTTCCATGTCAGGATTTTTTAAAAATGGAGAATTGGTTCAGATGATAACCACCAGGATTTTTCCATGTCAGGATTTTTTAAAAATGGAGAATTGGTTCAGAATTTCTACAGGCACACAACGAGCACCCAACTAAATCTTACCTAATGGGAGATAGAATTACTGCGTGTGCTCCACAGAGATTTTCTCCTACTGTATTTCATTTTAAAGAATGACCATAGCAATCCCAGAAGGAAAGAAGGAAGGGAGGGAGGTAAGAAGGGATTGGTTATGACGCCTTGGGTGAAATATGTCCCAGATGCAGAAGGAAGCTTGAAAGATTCACGTAAAATCCGACGAAAGCAGAAAATGTAATTCGTACGGATATTTGGGTGGGTGTTTACTTTTATCCACATCATGTTTTACATCTAAAAATCAATCACATCATTGGCAGTGAGGAATTGACAAAAACATTCCTTTTGATCTGCGTATTGCTAAGTACTGCACTTAATTACAGACTTTTAAACGAGGAAATGATAGGCAGTCTTGACTTCTAATCACACAAGAAGGAAATCGTTGTAATAATTTTGCTGAGTCACTTATTTAGAACTTAAATTTAGACTGAAGATTTTTACACGTTCATCTTTGCTTCTGTTCTTCCGTTATCCTTCAAAGTGTTCTGAACACTAAATATTCAGTGAAAAAGATGGCGGGAAGAGAGAGGGGAAAAGAGAGAGGAACAACTGCACACGCTGCTTCATGGGAATGGGCTGAAATATTCCGAAGATTGGCTCTGGACTCCTTGCAAGCGCCTTAATGAATGAGATATAAATCTGTTTGCCCTCAGAAACCCGTGATATTATTTATATTTACCGCTTTTTAATTATTATATTTTAGATCATTACGGATTGTTAGCAAAGGCAAAGAGAGATTCCAGGACATCGTGACTACCTCTCACCCTCTCACCCTGTTAGTGTTCTGCATAAACATAATACAACATGGATCACGGATGCACGGAGGCGGAAAGGCAGACGCCCAGTCCAGGCCGGGAAGGGAGGCGCAGCGAGGTTCCCGTCCCGCAGAGGAGCAGGGGTCAGTCCAGGCTGGGACCCTAACAGAGCGGGAACCCAGGGTCTTGGCCTCGGTGATTATCTGGCCGTGTTCACAGCTGTACACAGACACGCGCTGTTCTCGAGGGAACATTTAAATTTTGGTCCCAGTGTCTGACATTTGTGTATTTCATTCACACAGGGAATTGTTCTGAAATCTGGTTGTGGAGAACTCTTGTTCTGAAGAACAGGCAGAGAGGAATCTTTCAGAGATAAGGTGGCTCCACTCGGCCTGAGTTTTCTCCGTGGTTTCCCAGCTTTCGGGAAGTCATTTGGACCTTGGGAAAGTCATGCTCTTTGACCTGCTCTAGGACAGGCTCAATATCACTGCCCATTGTCTCTGATCAAACGCAGCTGCTACCTTCTCCTTGGTGCAGGCTGCTTCTTCTCTCCTTTCTCTGAGCCACGGTCTCCCCTGTGCAGCCCACGCTGGATTTCAACTTTTGACCCACCCAGCTCAGCCTCCTAGTGCTGGAATGTGGGTTAGGGTTACGGTTCAGGCCCTCTCCCCGGGTTCTGATCTTTACCTGACAGCTATTTAAGTCCTGACCCACCTTGATGAGGTGGTCTGTTATTGAAGCTGTGCACTGTTAACGTACAGCACAGTGGGCAAAGGAACACACGAGCTCTTGCTCCTCTTTCAGGGCGGAAGGTGGATGCTACACCCTGGTTTCTCTTCGGGCGGGGGTCCTGGGGGTGGGAGGATGTGGCTCTGTGCCTGCCCTAGTCACAAGCTAACCTTGTTTTGGAAATGACTTTGGTGTCACCTGAACTGCCAGGGTCTCATGGCCAAAACCGCA
>NW_022900923.1:36735375-36736533 GCF_012274545.1 Fukomys damarensis
GGTTACAATCATACCGCCTAATGCCTCAGGTATTTGTTCTGTAATTTTTTGGCTAATATAAATGCTTTTGCCAAAGAAGAAGCTATTTCATTGAATTATTATTGTCTACAAAATATCCATTTACCTTTAAATTACTAATATGAGACCAATAAAGATGAATGATGCCCAAGACAAAGTCCTTAGAGCAGTGAACAGGACTTTGGATTGGGAGCTGAGAACTGAGGAAACAGAGGGTTTATTGCCCAATGGTAAATGCAGAGATTTCAGACTAGCCAATAATGGGCCTTTTATTTAATTCAAATGAACATTAATGCCAAATTGAACTTCAAGGAAACATTTTGATTGAGTTAAAAGCTTAGTTATTATACATATACCATTTAAGAACAAGATAATGTGGCATGTGATACATGAAATGATTATTCTAAAACAAAACCGAATTCAATAAAAACACAAAACGTGCTTTTTATAATCTGGTAGCAATAGCTTAGAAGAATTTTGTAAGTTTGCATAAAGCATTGATGCTATCTGTTGATAAAAGCACACGAGCAATATGTTTGCTAGTAATATACATTCTACTTTTGAAACTTAGTTCTAATTTTGAGACAAATATACTGTGTAGGATAAAAATACACTTAGTGGAAAGCTTGCATCATGCTATACAAACACCATTATTCATATATTCACAGTAACCCGTTCAAAATAAGCATTTTCTATGCAGCGGTGATCATTTTCACTAACTACCTGTTACATATCTAAACCAACTGTCTATTTGAAACTCCCAATGTTTAAACAGCATCAAAATTCCTAGTGGCAAGTAGTCAAGACAACACCGACAAGGTGTAAGGAAATAGGTGCAGGAGATTTTTAAGTTTCTAATGTGCTTTTTCCATCAACTTGCATTGAACCACACCTAAGGAAAATCCTGAACATCATTTGGCAGCAATGCTGCGTGGCATTTGGAAGCACTGAACCTCTGATACCAGCATCATGCACGGCCAAGCAGAGCACCGACAGACCGAAGACTAAGCCCCGGAGAGAAGCAATAAACACACTGCAAGAGTTACTAAGTGAAAACCAAGAGTTCCTGTCTATAGTAAGTGGTGTGCAGTCAAAATGGAGAGAGGCGTCAGGGTTCCTGTACCCCCTCGCCCAGGGTTA
>NW_022900923.1:36737384-36740609 GCF_012274545.1 Fukomys damarensis
GGGGCTCCGGCCGCAGCTCGGCCAAGCCCGCTCCCACACGCAGGTCCTCCCGAGCTGTCGCCAGAGGCCCAGCCAGCGGACCTCGCCTCATTAGCATACGAGTGACGGCATGGGGGAGCCTTGGGGACAGCCAATGGGGGCGAGCTCATTAGCGGACGGGAGGGGGGTTCCAGACCCTTCTCTGGAAAAGCGGGTGCGGGGCGCCTGTGCTTTGGTTGCCTTCAGCTCGGGTGGGCGGGAGGAAAATATGCACCCTCCTGGAAAGGGAATCCCCGCTCCCAGCCCCTGGAAAGTCCCTCGCCCGCCCCCCTCTCACGTTCAGAAAGAAGAGAGGTGTTTCCCTGATCTCCAGGGGGGAAATGCAAGGCCACCTTAAGCTTCGGCTGAAGAGAAACAGATGCCTGGGAAAGCCCGCTGCAGCCCAGGTAGGTCACTGTTACCGCTGGCTGTGCTCCTAGCAACATGTGAATCCCAGGTTGCCCACCTTAGCGTTAAGTGTGTTCCTGGTAGTGGTTCGCACAGTCAGACTGATTAAGGAAACCAGGAGCCTAGAGCGAGCTTTTCAGTAACCACGGGTGCCCACATGATGGCTGCTGTAAGAGCTCTAGTTCTATCTGCCCACCGGGTCCTTTCCTGCAGGAACTGGTTTCCTTGGGGGTGCACACAGACCCAGAAATACTAACCACCTGGCAGCCTGGTCTGAGGGAGCAGAAGGACCGTCTCACTCTGACCCTGCCTATAGTTAGGAACCTCTCGATGTGCTTGGGAAAGTAAGTTCATAATGAAAGTCGCACAACATGAGAATCAAACTGCATACAAAGAGATTAGACATGCGTACCTATGTGGTAACACACTTCTGCATAGTGGAGCCGAGGAACACACTGAAAATTCACTAAGCCTTCTAGGCTCACTTACAGCCTATCTGCTTAAGGTAAGGGACTAAATGAGAAACAGCCAAAGGGAATAGTATGAATAGAGCCAGCGAGTTAAAAAAAAAAAAAGTTTGGCTTATGAAAGAAAAGGTGATTCATTTAGTGTGATAAATTCTCAATGGAGGTCGTGTAGCAGACAGTTTTAAAGAAGTTCAAACGCAGAAAGAAATCAGTAAAGCACGCAATCACATATAAAATAGGATGAGTAGTTGGAAGAGAATTGTCATATCCTTTGTCTCTGTCTTCAAACTCCATCCATTCTTGTAGGCAGTTCTGAAATGAGGTGTACTCCATTAGGTGCCCTGATATCTCTAGGGAGTGTGACCCTTTCATACCCCTGGTCAGTCCTTATTACGGCCTGACCTATTGTACTAATATCTGCATTTTTCTTAGCTCCCTTCTCTCCTGTTTTCCCATTCAAAAGACAGCAAAATCTTGTCAGATATTGTTGAAATGCATTAAAAGCTATTACACCTATGCAAGTACTACTTTAACATTTTAGCTTCAGAGTTATAAATTCATAAAATCATTGTTTACATGAAGCTTTATAGTCACCTTGACAAATAAGAAAGTTTATCATAACATCATCTGAAGAGATAGAGAGGCAGAGAAAGACAGAGATGAGAGATAGAATATCTGATTTGTGTTTTACACCTCATCATCTGCTCGAGATGGACCTCTGAAATTCATTTTTAATGTTTCAGGTTAATATTTTTATTCATATAGGATGCATTTACTTATTTCAGAAAAATCTGAAATATTTACAGTTCACAGACCTGGAGGACACAGGGTAGGAGTGGAATAACTATTGAGTTATTGACTCCAGACGTGCTGCAGGCTGATGAGCAAAATATTTCATGTTAAATTTTTTTAAGCCACTTAGTAAAACTGCTCAGCTAGCAGCGTCACAGCACAGCTGTTAACGATACTACTAATTGTAAAGTACTCTAATGTTTTAAACCAAACAAATTGGATCCATTTGCATCAATGATGTATTTTGTCCTAAGAGCATGCCTTAAATTTGCTGTCAAAGTGAAAAAGCCCCAAGTTCTAAATTTAAGAAAAAAATGTTTAAATACTTTACTGCAACATAGATACTATGGCATTCTTAAAATATAGCAATTTGAGGGCATCAAAACTTATAAAGTTATAATTGGAAGATCCTCTTGCTCTACTTTATACATTTTTAAATTTGTCTATCAGAAGACTTTTCATTTTTTTGTCATTAATTGGACTCTGAGCTCTCCTACCTGTGTGTCTACACTTTTGTTCTTTTCTTGTAATGTCATGTCATTCCCTGCTGTTAAAATATACTTTCCTCTTTCACACTTTTTACCTTGGTTTCCTCTTTTCACTGTGTGTTTTTAATCTCCTATCTCATAGAGTCTTTTCCTCTCTGTGTGTATATGAAAGCTTTTATTCTACTATAACATGAGATTCAATTTTTGGAGACAGTTTTAAGCATGGTTTCATACATTGCAATTCCGTAGCTCACTGGTGTTCTTAAGTTCTCTAATAACATTTACTGTGGATTATGAGCAATATGGGAGATTGGCCTCACACTGAAAAAGAGCACTCACCAAAAACCTTCTAATTAAGCTGACAAAGTAAAAAAATGTCAAAAATGTCAATTAGGAAAAGTGATTTCTTAGTTTTAAATTGTTTAATGTGTAAAAAGCACATTTGAGGATTTCTTATTTCCTCATTCTTTACATTAAAAAGTCCTTCTTAAAAATTTCTGATTTCTAGTATTGATTTATTATGCAAATAAAAAGAAAAAATCATTGCCTTGGCTGAAGAATGAGGCTAACAATTGAGAATGTATTGATAATTATTTTGTGTATAGTGAACATAATTGCAAATGGAGAAAATGAAAGAATTTGGCCCAAAACTAAGAAGCACGTTTATAACATATGTAATGTTTTGTGACCAAATTCTGCAATCTATTATTATCTCAATATAGCCCTATAAAAACTGACGAAAATAAAATTGAACTCTGTGAGACTACTCAGTTCATAAATGCTTCCTTTGTGTAAGCAAAAGAGGATAATGCACATCAATTTAGGAAACATCACCTAACATCTCAGGGTGAATGTGTTCTGTTTTTTCCACAAAGATTTAAGTGGCTACTACGAACTGAAGTTCTTATAGTCTAGTGGGTGAGGACAGCAAGTGCAGAATAGCAGACCATTCAGGAGCGAAAGTAGAATGTGCTGGATCCCAGTACTGATTAAAACTACCTACTGTAGGGGCCAAAGATTTAGCTCAGTGGTTCCACCGCCTGCCTCGCAAG
>NW_022900923.1:36759043-36788544 GCF_012274545.1 Fukomys damarensis
GAAAGTTCATCTAGTTTAGGTTGAGTATATTTAGGTAGGGAGGAGTCAGAAAGGGAATGAGGGAATGACAGGAAGATGGACAGCTATGGCCTTCATTTTTTAAATATCCTATCATAGGGGCCTTGTGTACTCTATCAGAGTTTGATGAGTCCCTTCAGGATTTTAAGCAGGTAAGGGACAAAGGCCAATTCATACTGAAAAGATCATGTCATATCAATGTAGCTAACTGATGGAGAAGGAAACAAAAATGGAAGAAAGGAGACCATTTATGAACTATGCAAACTATACAAAGTAGAGGACAAATTTATAGGAAATAAAGAAGTTAAAATTACAGCATTTGACAGTTGAGAGGTTGCGAAAGTAAATGAAGTGAAGAATCAGTAAGGTGAAAATGTAGGTGAGGGGCATTACTGTTGAGTCAGATGAGAATACAAAAGTAGGTTTGAGTGAGAAAATGATTTTGCCTTGAGCCGTCTGCAGAAGATCATATAGAGAATTCTGCAAGGCTTGAATATTTGTGTCTGCCTATCAGGAGCAGATGCTTGTCCAGAGATATGAAACTGGGAAGCGTCGGTATGCAGGTGGCTGTTGGTACTGATCAAGGACTTGTGCTGGGGAGGAGGGGAGGGCAGAGACTGAGCCCAGAAAGACTCGGAAGAAGAGATAAATCAGAAATGAGAGCAAATCCAAATGGGAATCCAACTTCTGCTGCCAGATTAAAGAGACATGTGTTCTTCTATTTTCTTGATCAGTTTTATTCTTGATCCTTTGATTCAAGCTAAAATAGATTCTACCTACAGAATAAAAGTTTAACAAAACCTGTGCTATATTCTAAGCATGTCAGGTACATGAGAAGAATCATTTTTTATTTCAGTAACACTGAAAATAAGTAGTATAAAGAGAATGAGAAAGCAGAATATCACTTTTTTCATTTTCCATTTTAAGAGCATAAGTAAGTAATATGAAGTCTATACACTTCATTTATTTGCTTCTAAATCTTCTTCCCTTTGAATTTTTGGCTGAACAGCATATAGCCAAGGGGGTATGACTTAGTACCAAGCATAATTCAATAACTTTAAGCATGCTCTCTTTCAACAATTCAGAAAGCCTACCCTCATTACTCTTCTATGTACTATGGAAAGAAAATCCCTGCCGGTTTGGAAAGCTCCAGTTTTAATCTTGGCTCTTCCCATCATTATGTTACTGTCCCAAATCCTGTTCACTGATAGATTGAAGGAGCCATCCGTGCTCATGATCATCCCTCTTCATCGACCCCCATCAAGTAATGACTGATACAATTTTTTCATTTGGATAACACGTGTTTAATGGGTAGATAAAAAACTGTATATGTGAGTAGGCTGGGTCCTAGTTTTATAAGTACTGGAATGTGAAAATATATCATTATAATGTTGGTGGGAAAATTAATAGGTACAGGGTGAATAATGCCAACTATTTTGTTGGGAGCTTAACAATTCTGAAAAAAGTGAATAATACCAGTTTTAAAGATTAAGCTCAAAAAACATCGCTCAACTTGAAGATGCTAAGACAACCTTTCAATACTTAATTTGGTGATTTCCAAATGCATGTTCTCTGGAATATATCTGATGAAAGAAGGTTTGTGGTCAGGATATTAATGCTTACCAAGTGGCATTCTAAAGTACAAGACAAAATTGTAAAAATTACTCTCACTCATCCAACATACTCTACCCTTAACTACATTGTTTCGTATTGTTAGAAATCGTAGAAGCTGCTCACCAGAAAGACCAAGAAAGGATTAGAGGGTTGCAACTTTCAGTCCCACCCTAGCTCCCACTGACAAGGCAGGGAAGAAGACTGAAGATTGAACTGATCATAAATATCAATGATGAAATCCATTATGCCTATGAAATGAAACCCTGATATAACAATAAATTTGCATGAAGTTTAAAAGGACAGAGTTCCCTATTGTTGAATAAATGGAGGCAATGGAAGGTTGCACCCTTAGAGAAGGCATGAAAACTCTGTTCCCTTTACCACATATCTTGCCTTGTGAATCTCTTTCCTCTTGCTTTTCTCTTAAATCCTTTATCCTTTGTAGTAAACCACTCAATGGCTGGGCATGGTGGCACATAGCTGTAATCCTAGCTACCTGGAAGGTGGAGGAAGTAGAATTGCCACGTTCACTCCTAACCTGGGCAACTTAGCAAAAACTTCTCCCAAATTATAATTAAATAATTAGGCTGAGGTTGTAACTCAGAATCCCCTGGGTCCAATCCTCAGTATAATCAACCCATCAATCAATCAACCAACCACTAAATATAAGTAAAATGTTTCCCATGGGTCTGTGAACTGTCTTTGTAAATTAATTAAACCTTAGGGTTATTATAACCCTCAATTTATAGTCAGGTGCTTAGAAGCACAGGTAAAGCTTATAACTATGAACCACCTAAAATGAAGTGCCATCTTTTGGGGCTAAGTCTATACCCTGTGTGAGATCAGGCAATCTCTTGTAGATGATATCAAATTGAATTGATTCTAGACTAGCCAATTGATAGCACTGGAGGGCTGATTGGTTTTTGGTGGGGAGAAATACCCACATGTATTTTAGTTGCAAGAAGTTAAGCAATTGTGTTGAGTGAGGATGTGTGACCACTGAGAGACTTTCTTTAAACCACTGGAGGGCATTTTCTTTCCTTGTTTCCCTTAGACTGTTCTCCCTTCTCCTTCACACGGCTGCTTCATATTATGGAAGACTTACTGGACCACTCAACACGAAAATGCCACTCAATCATTGTCATATAAAACTATTACACCAGCAGTTGTTTTTTTAAGAAGGAGAGGTTTAATTTGGCTTGTGGTTTTAGTCCATGGCTGGCTGGCTCCAAGGCAGAAATAGCATGGTAGAAGGGCAGGGTGGGGGAAAGTTGCTCATCCCATGGCTCTAGGAAGCAGAGAGGGAAGGGAGGAGCTGGAGACAAGAATGCACCCTTCCAGGTCACGCCTCTACTGACCACCTCAACCAGACCCCACCTCCTAACAGCATATTTAGGTATGAATAATTCATAACAATCCATCTACCTGTGAAGTTTCACTCACAATAGCTAATTTTTTTGTCTTTTTGGCTATTTTTATAGGGATTGTGCTCTTGAAGTTTTATTGAGATCTTCAGGATATAGTACTCCCATTGACATGTGGGCCATGAGAAATATAATAGCAGAGCTGTGTACGATAAGACTGGTTTTCCCAGGGCTGGGTGAGCTCTATGAAATCGTGAAAATCTTCCAGGTTTTAGAAATTCCAAGAAAGTAAGTACTCTTGTCCCTAAATCATGATGACTTTGGATTATTTCTAACTTTCTACTTTACTTTTAAATTTGTCTTTTGATTATTTATGAGTGTCGCCTTCGTGTTTGATTTTCCAAATAGTTTTAGACTTTAATAGTTTTCTTATACCTTTTTTAAGTGATTCAGTTTGTTGGTACAATTTAGGTGTACATAATGATCACACTCATCATAGGGAATTTGTACCTGTACATGATATATCTTGATTCTTCTTTTTCCCATCCCCCTACCCATGCTGTCACCCTTATTTACAAGGCTTTCTTTCCATTTCTCCTTCATGTCTCATTTTTAATTGTATTTTTAAAAGATGTATCACTCTCGAGTTTATTTCATCAACTTTTATGCATTTTTTTCCTGTTTCTCCACTCCCATTATGTTATAAATCCCGTAGGGGCAGGGACTTTGTTTGACCCAAATAAGTGTTTGATGTATTATATTGATTCAAAAACATAGATTATAAAATGCAAGTTTTGCAATCCCAGATCACTGGATCCTGAGTGGTTCAAGGATCTGTATCCTGCCTTTTCCAAACACAAACGTACACAAAATCTTAATCAAACCTTCTCCTGACGTTTCATCCTTGAGGTTCCAAATTCCTGCAGGAGTCGGACTTGGTCTAAAACTTACCTCTGCTCTTTGTGTCCTTTCACATCTGGCCTCATTGCCTCCCAGGTCACCCTCATCTCCACCTCATCTCAGGCATCTGCCCAAGGAGCAGAAGTGTCTCGTGGTGAAGTACACATGCTCTAATCTTTTTGGACTTAAAACACTGGATCTGGCGAGTGATAGCCGCTTGACCTTGACGTTGGGCAACTTACTCATGTTCTTCCATTTCCCAAGCTATAAAATGGAGTCAAGTACATATTTGGGAGGAATTAAATACATCCATGCATCTAAAAATTTTAGAATAATACTCACCGCATAGTTTTGCTATTTATTACGCATGTTTTTCAAAATGTTGACATCCATCCTTTTAGAGTTTCCTTTATCAAGTATTTATTGCACTAGTACATGTTTGTGGCACATAATAATTCATCTTAACATGAACTCATCTTTGCTGTTTATGAACTAATAAATTTGATTATAGTTTCCAAAATTTCAACTGGTTGAAATGCTGTGATTCTCTGTAGAGTTAAAGTATGTACCCTTAGAAAATTGAAAGAGCATAAATCTACTGAAGTGAAAAAGAAAAAAAAAAATCAAGCTGCTCTGTAATTTTCTGATCTCCACTGTAAATAAATATAGATAATCAGAAATGTACCTAAAATATTTTCCAGTTAGAAGACAAATCATGTAGAATTTGAAATTAAAACAAGCATCTTTAATTATATTCACATCTAAAAGTGTGTGTGTGTGTGTGTATGTGTGTGCACGCGCTTCCCATATTGAGTTCAAATGTAACAAGCTGAACATGTGCTACAGAGCTAAATGCATAATGCAATTTTTACACTGGGTCCACGCAAATGTTGTGGTTGAAGAAAATAAGGATGTGGTAGAAAAGCAGTCTGGAAATGCCAACCCCACCTGAGTAATTAAGAGAAAAGTTCCACCAACTCCTACTTAAAAAAAAAAAAAAAAGAATATTAGGGCTAACATTTTGTGACAAGGCATTTACACAGATTTAGGAAACAAAAATAAAACAATTCTTACTTTGCCCTTTGCACTTCCTATTTTTTTTTCCTGACAAGCCTAGAAATGCACTTGTATTTAAGCTGTGGGAAAATCACCAAGTTGTACAGTGTGGTATCAAAATGCTGAATGCCACTAGACGTTAATGAGAGCCAAAAGTGAGTTTTCAACTAATTTCCTAAATCAGAACTATATTGTCAAAGTGACAATCAAATTCTCTTAAGGTCACAGTGCTTCTATGGCTTACCTATTTTATTCAGTCAGCCTTTCAAAGATATTTTATCCATAGTTTAAGTAAGCTAGAATGTGATTCTAATGAGGCCAAGATACAGAATAAAATATCATATCATATAATTGTCTTTTAATTTTATCATCATGTTTTCCTTATATCTTATTTTTCTTGCTGCTAAAAACTCCTTCTAATGAGTAGCTCCCTGAGAAAAATATTCATCTAAAGATTTAAAGTAAGAGAAAAGCCAAGAGTTGCTACCACATATATTTCCAACCTAAATATTATAAGCATAAGAAAGTGAAGGGATGAGTTTTGCAGGGCCAGTTGTGAAGGTTTGTCGTTGTTGTTGTTGTTTAAAAGACTTGTCTCTGTGTTACATCCATTATGGAGAAAAGGGAAAACTCCAAATCAACTTAGGGAAAGTAGGAAAGTAGGAAGCTCTTTTCTTTCCTTTTTTTGTCTGATATTGTGGGATAGACCACAGGTCTCCTGCTAAGTAAATGAACTACCCCTGTTCTGTTTCTATCCCTGGAAGCTTGAAAACCACATTTCCTAAGGACTTAATAGTACAGAGAATAGTCATTGTCTCTTGATTAAAATTTAAGATTAGCTGAAGGGACTTGCTTCCTAAAACATCTGAAGACGTTGGCCGTGCTGTTACATCCCCCATTTCTTTATCTCAGTGGTTAGAGTTGGACCTGTTGAAAATGATTAGCCATGGATTGGCTTATAACAGCTTGGCTCCAAAGATCCAGGTGGTATAATATCAATGGGGAAAAGGACTCTAAATGAAAGGGCAATAGTTTTGTCAAGGTAACTATGCTATGTCAAAGGACATCTCAAGAAGCGGGGTTCTCCTTCCCTATGTGGTGCTGGCAAAACTGACTTTCCACAGGCCAAAGACCAATGTCTCTCACCACGCACTAAACCTAAATAAAAATGGACCAAAAATTTAAATATTAAAACAGAAACTTGAAATGTAGCTGGAGCTCTTGAAGACATAGGTGAAGGCAAAGACTTTATGAACAAAACCCCAGTCATCTGGGAAATGGTACAAAGAATCAACAACTGGGATATTGTCTTCTTCGAAAGCTTTTACACAGCAAAATAAATAATCCCCAACAGAGTAAAGACACAACCAACAGAGTGGGAAATAATTTTTGCCAGCTGTTTCTCAGACAAAAGGCTGATATCTAGTGCACATAAGGAACTGAAAAAAGTAGATATTGTGAAATAGGAAGAAAGTGTTAAAATGGGAGGGGGCACATGGGAGGGGGGAAGGAAGGAAGTGAAACTGAAATAAAACAAGAAAATAGAGACAAAATGGAAACAAATCTCTTGTAAATAAGAAGAGGGTAGAAGGGAGGAGAGGGAAATAAGAAAAAATAAAAATCAAGATATATCACGTACAGGTACAAATTCCATGATGAATGTGATTATTATGTATATCTGAATTGCGCCAATAAACAATGATAAAAAAGAAAAGGGGCTATCAAGAATCTATAAACTTCCCACAATATTTTTCTTTTCTTTATGCTCTAATTTTAAAATTAGACTCTCACATTTTCCCTGTATTTTCATTTTAGTCTACTTTTGGGGTGAAATGTTTATTTGTGGCTACTCATCATTCTTGATTAGAGTTAACTTAGTGGACAAGTCTGCTATTCATCTTTTGCAAAACATTAGAGTTTTTTATTTTGTTACTGTTTTGTTTTTTTTGTGGTACTGGGGATTAACCCAGGCACATTCCACCACTAAGCTATACTTGCAGCTCTTTTTCCTGTATTTTGAGACAGTCTTGCTAAGTTGCCTTGGTTGGCCTTGAACTTGGAGTACTCCTGCCTTGGTCTGAAAGTAAAAAATATTAATATTACTGCATGGCTCAGATATAAGTGATATCTTCTTCTTCTGTTTTTACTTGTATTATTTCATTTTCTATAAATATCTGACCTTAATTTTTACCTAGCTTTTAAGGCTACATAATCTAAACTTATTTTTCCCAAAATACAAATGAATTTCAGACTATGGCCACCTCTACATTTTGGTTAGGTTACATTCATAGGTTTTACTATGTGTTCTTATACTTATAATACAGTTCTTAGTGTTTTAAATATTATGTCATCAGATTATTAGAAAATGAATTATCCAAAGTGAGAAGTGAGAGGTAGGGAAGTAAATAATTTTTTATGAGTACTTTTTTTTTTTTTTTTTTGGAGACAGGGTCTCGCTATGTAATTGAGACTGACCTGCAACCCATTATGTAGCCCAGGCTGGTCTCGAACTCACAGCGATCCTCCTGCCTCAGGCTCCCGAGTTCTGGGATTACAGGCGTGTGCCACCACACCCGGCATTTTATGAGTACTTTTTTTTTTTTTTGGAGACAGGGTCTCGCTATGTAATTGAGACTGACCTGCAACCCATTATGTAGCCCAGGGTGGTCTCGAACTCACAGCGATCCTCCTGCCTCAGGCTCCCGAGTTCTGGGATTACAGGCGTGTGCCACCACACCCGGCATTTTATGAGTACTTTTTTTTTTTTTTGGAGACAGGGTCTCGCTATGTAATTGAGACTGACCTGCAACCCATTATGTAGCCCAGGGTGGTCTCGAACTCACAGCGATCCTCCTGCCTCAGGCTCCCGAGTTCTGGGATTACAGGCGTGTGCCACCACACCCGGCATTTTATGAGTACTTTTTTTTTTTTTTGGAGACAGGGTCTCGCTATGTAATTGAGACTGACCTGCAACCCATTATGTAGCCCAGGGTGGTCTCGAACTCACAGCGATCCTCCTGCCTCAGGCTCCCGAGTTCTGGGATTACAGGCGTGTGCCACCACACCCGGCATTTTATGAGTACTTTTTTTTTTTTTTGGAGACAGGGTCTCGCTATGTAATTGAGACTGACCTGCAACCCATTATGTAGCCCAGGGTGGTCTCGAACTCACAGCGATCCTCCTGCCTCAGGCTCCCGAGTTCTGGGATTACAGGCGTGTGCCACCACACCCGGCATTTTATGAGTACTTTTTTTTTTTTTTGGAGACAGGGTCTCGCTATGTAATTGAGACTGACCTGCAACCCATTATGTAGCCCAGGGTGGTCTCGAACTCACAGCGATCCTCCTGCCTCAGGCTCCCGAGTTCTGGGATTACAGGCGTGTGCCACCACACCCGGCATTTTATGAGTACTTTTTTTTTTTTTTTTTGGAGACAGGGTCTCGCTATGTAATTGAGACTGACCTGCAACCCATTATGTAGCCCAGGCTGGTCTCGAACTCACAGCGATCCTCCTGCCTCAGGCTCCCGAGTTCTGGGATTACAGGCGTGTGCCACCACACCCGGCATTTTATGAGTACTTTTAATTGTTATTTTTTTCTATTATGGAAAGTGATATATAAGGCTTTAATATTTGAGATTCGTGAGAATTATTATATAAGTAATTAGTTTAAGTAAGCATTGTATGAACACATACAAGGCTTAGCTCTTCTTTATATTTCCTTACATGTAAATATGACATCCATAATAAAATATTTGCTATTTCAACAAATTGTAATTATCTTACCTTCTTGGAATCATTGTGTATTTTCATATAATAATAGATTCCAGTATTTTTCCTGCTATTTCAATTATTTCAACAAACATTTCAGTTATTTTAACAAATTATAATGACCTTACCTTCTTAAAATCATTTTGTATTTTCATGTAATAATAGATTCTAGTATTTTTCCTGCTAGTTTAGTGACCTCATGATCTTTTGCTTCGAATCAGCGTTTCATTTAGTCGATGGAAATTTTGTGTTGCTTCATTCAAACTGAATGGTAAATTCAGTTAGTCTTTCCTATGTCACATTGAGCATCTCTATATTTTGCAATCATGAATGAATGGCATTGGTAGATAGGCTAATTAATTGCCAGGTACTTTCTCTGAGTACTTTGAAGATACAGTTCCATTTTTTTCTGCTGCTAGCACTGATGAGAGTCTGAGTCCATCTTCTTCTCTCTCTTTGCACACATTTCATCTTTTTTATTTCTGGTTCAATTTAATCAGGTACAGTGTTACATTTTATAATTATTTGTAATTTATACTCTTATTGCTGAAATTAGATTTGAAAGTAAACTTTCGAGAAATATGGGACTTTTTAGGGAAATAATTTCTTTTTCAGGTACATTTTTTTCCCAGCACACTTTCTACTCAGCGTACAATATGGTTCACAATTGAAAACATCTGTTATGTTTCACAGTATGCAGTTTGGGCTGCTTCCTAATATCATTGAAGACTCACTCTTCTTCTATATTTATAGCTTTTTTTTTCCCTTTGAAGTTTTGAGAGACTTTCATAAAGTAAAAATGACTTTACTGCATAATCTTTGCCCAAAAACCAGAGTTTGTAGAGGTTATTTTTCTGGAAAAAGGTATTATGTGCAGTTTTTAACTTTCCCTTCAGCTTAAAAATAATACACCACAACAAATAATAAATTTAAAAATCTGCCAGAATAAGAGAATCTTTTCTATTGAAGAAATTCAAGGATCAACCAAATGTTCCTGGGAGTAGAAGATACTCTTTCACAGTACATCATTATAGATGACCAGTGACTAGGTATCTGCCAGGCACGAGGGACGGAAAGAGCCATAGTGTCCTTTCCCAGAAGTGAGTGGTGAGTCCAGCAGGAAGAGGAGGAGAGGTACCCTAGGCTGCTACCTTTGATTGTGAAAGAACAGCAGCACAGTCTGCTTGTCTTTAAAGCTCCAAATCAGAGGCTGTACTAGATTGGAGTTAGCATAGAAAAGGCCAACGGTCAGGAACAAAACAAACCAAAAATATCTTACAGATACTAAAGTATTATACACAGAAGTCCTGGTACAATTAGAACAGAATCACAATTAGAACAGAAGGTTAAGCCGGGCATGGGGGTACATGCCTGTAATCCCAGCACATGGGAGGCTGAGGCAGGAGGATCGCTGTGAGTTCAAGACCAGCCTGGGCTACATAGTGAGTTCCAGGTCAGTCTCAACTACATACGGAGACCCTGTCTCAAAAAACAAACAAACAAACAAACAAAAAAGAAGGTTAAGGTCAGAGCCCCAGACTCATGCTGAGAAAAAAAAAAAAAAAAAAACTATAATAAATGTCATCACTTCATGGAGGAAATACAAACAAGCTCATCAGAAAACCTGGAGTAGAATTAAGAGATTAATGTGGACACGAAAAGTGAGGAGAAAGCCTGGTTCATTGGTCCTGATCCCCTGTTCATCCCCTAAGAGATTCTAAACACCCTAGAATTCAATAGCACTGGGGCTACATAATTATTAACTTGGTTGTCATTTAAAGAAAATACTGAACTAAAAGCTGGGCAAAAACGATGTAAAAAAGACTAAACTGTATTATTTATAGAAATACAGCATGCAATTTCAATATTGGATGTAATAAAGGAATTCAAAGTTATTGAAAACAAAATTAACATGCACAATTAAATTATATCTGTGTATAGAAAATATGAATATTCAAACATATAAATTAATAAAAGATCCCAATCATTATACAAGTGAAAAACCAAAGAATCCTGAATAGATTCATATATTAAATTAAGCAGAGGGAAATTTGATATCAACATCATTGTAATTCTAGTGAGATTTATACATTTTACATATTCAAATAAAAATTGCCAACAATAAAATATAAAGTTTAGAGCTGTATTCTAGAAGTTCTGTCCACATCCCACGAATACAGGTCACTGTAGCATTGCCAGGCAACGTGTGTGTAACTCTGCAGTGCACTGGTGCTGAAACTCCATGCTGACGGGAGGAGCAGAGTCGGACACAGCCCCTTCCCAGTTCACGTAGATAGCCGCATGTTTGTATTTGCTCCAGGAAAACATGTACTTACCTTCGAAATGTGTAAAATGTGTTTGCATATGTGTTCATATGCAAGTGCAAAGTAACTATTCTGCTTAGATTTGAACATGTAGTGGGCGAAGTTGTCCATTCTCCATGCACACACTGTATTTTCTTGTGCCCTTTTACTATAAAACAGGGATGGCAATCATACTCCAATACTACACTGTGTCCATGTTCCTCTTTCCATCCTGCTTTAGTTTTACCTTGGGAGTAGAGGAGGAGGACCACATGGATGAACTTTTCCTACAATAAAGAAAATTTAAATAGTGCCTAAATGAACTCATAATCAGAAATGTAGCAAAATATGAGTTACTATTTTAGTTGACGTAGAGATTAATTACATTTATACTACACTGGGTTTGGGGGGGTCTGTGTGTTTGCTGTGCAGATAGTGTTTAGACGGTGTCCATTGTCTTGAATGTTGACTTTTTAAATGAACAATTCTCAGCAAATGATAGGAGAAAGAATCCATAGCAGACATCCAGATATAAAAAAGTTACTCTCTGCCCTATTTGCTTCACTTATTTTTCATAAAGCAACTTAAAAACACGAACAGAAGTATTTTACTCCTAAATTCTTCAGGGTACCTAATACGTGTGGACATTGTTCTGTTTGTATAAAACATCTTATTACATTTCAGCACATTGATAATAATTTCTATAGTAAATCTTATATCTTGATTGCCCCTCTTCCAAATGTTTTATAGGTTGTTGATTATAATGAGGATATGAAGTTGTACCCAGGTAGATTTTAAAGTACCTCAATAGTAAATGGTCACTAACTATGTGATATGATATATACGTAGTATAGTTCTAGTGTTTATTAATAACATACCTAAGATCATTTTAAATACCATTACATTAAAATAATGTCACCAGAAGTACATAACAAATCACCCTTGCTTTCTATTGAATAATTAATATATTACTGACCTTGGGCCAGGATGTAGCTCAGTGGTGACAGACCTGCCCTGCAAGGTCATGGTCCTGAGTTTGACCCTCAGAACCCCTCCCCCCAAATATATATGTATGACCTTTTATTTCCTTAATGTTTAATTTAATAAAATATAATGGCCATGTAAAATATTTTAAAGTACATGTTTTTTGTTGAGCTAAAGGGAGGAAACCCTGACATTTCTCAATACCAACTATATTTTGAGTTATAAAGTCCCATTGCATATTTCATAACACAGGGCAAAGTTATTCCTTCATTAAGGCAACTTAAAGCATCCATGCAACTTAATGCTATTGACCAGCACCCCCCTCTTCCTTAATTGAAATACTACTTTTGCCACTTTTCCCACCTTGCCAGGTTATAGAAATAAGCTTCAACAAAATATATAGCTGTTAATATAATATCAAAGCAAAATGTCACCATATTTATAAAGTAAGGATTTACCTTTGCATGTTGGTAGCACTGAACTGAATCTGGTCCAGCTCTTGCAAGTGTTTGTTGGCAGGAAAATTTTACCACATCTCCAACTTTGTATTTTTCTTGTTTTAGATAAGCATCCACACGTGCTTCTAAAACTGACAGAGGACAGTGTCTTTCTAAAAATAAATTGAGATTAAATGAACATATAAAATTTTTATTTCAAAAATGAATGTAAGATATGCTATAAAAAAGTAGAGCTCCAGTGGAGCATAATGTATGTTTTTACCTTCAAACAACCATATAAACTAGTGATTTATACACAACAAATATGTCCAAGACTTTCTGAGCAAATTAGGAAAATTGAGAAGCAAAGAAAATGTTCGCATGAGAATCCCTTTAGGATTCCAATACTAAAGTTCCTAGAACTTGCTTACAAAGTAATTTACTTACTTTATTTAAAATTAATTATAACATAATATATTATAACATATATTTTTAACATGTAGGCATGTTGTTATTAGAGATTTAATTATTTATTTTTGCGTTGATATAAAATTGAATAATTTTCAAGTTCAAGTCATAAGAAAATAATTCTTTAAAGTTATAAAAATTAAGATACAACATAATTTCCTTAAAAAGATATTTATGTTTAAAAAAGTACATATTGAAAACAAGCAAATACTGTAGAGTAGTGGGAGTTTGGGAAGCCGAGGCAGGACAAATCACACACCTAAAACCTGGAGTGAGAGAGCATCTCATTGTAAATTTGACTTACATTTCCATGATGGCTGATGATTTTTTCATATATTTGCATGCATTTCTATTTCGTCTTTTCAGAAATGTCTGTTCAGATTCTTTGTCCATTTAAAAATTGGGTTGGTTATTTTTGTTATTACATTTTTAATCCCTTATTAATCTTTTGTCAGAGGAGTAGTTGGCAATTACTTTCTCTCCCACTCTGTACAGTGCAACTTTATTCTGTTATTTCTTTGCTGTGCAGAAGCTTTTTAGTACGATATCATAGCGTTTGTATATTTTTGGGTTTGTGCTTTGGGAGTGATATAAACTATTGCTGCTTGTACCAACGTCTTTAGTTATTTTATGTTTTCTTCTGGGCAGGGGTTTCACAGTGTCACATCTTCCATTTAGGTCTGTGATTTATTTTAGGTCGATTTTGTACAGGATGAGAGATCAGAGTCCAGCCTCAATCTTCTGCATTTATTCAGTTTTCCCAGCACCATTATTGCAGAGGCTCCCTTCTCCGGTGTGTATTTTTGTTACTTTTTTTTTTTTTTGCCAACCGTTTGACTGTAGAAGTATGGGTTTCCTCCTGGGATCTCTATTCTACTCCATAAGTCTGTGGTTTTATTCCAGTAACACATTGTTTTGGTTCTCATGTCTTTTGTGCTTTCATATGAGTTTCACAATTGGTTGGCCTAGGTCTGTGAAGAATGTCTTTGGGGTTTAGATGAGGTTGACACTGATTCTGAAAATAACTGATCATGGCTAATGCAGGGGTTGCCCATTCTTTACCCACATAGAGTACATGGTTCTGTAGTAGAATAAAGTCCCCGCAAGATGCCCACACCGTCCTTGTCCCCGAAAGTTGCGATATATTACCTTACCAGGAAAACAGCCCGGCAGACATAATGAAGTCAAGCACCTGGACACTCACAGTTAACCCTGGATTATCGGGGCGATATGCCAAATATAATCAAAGGATCCTTAAAAGAGGGAAAGGGGGTGTCAGAGTTGTGACAGAAGCAAAGATTGAAGTAATTTGAGAAAGAGCCATGAGCCAAGAAAAGCTGGGATCGAACTCGGGACCTTGCGGGTTTTTTGTTTTTTTGTTTTGTTTTTGTTGTTGTTGTTTGGTACCCGGGATCAAACTCGGGACCTTGTGCTTGCAACGCAGGTGGCAGCATCACTGAGCTGAATCCCCGGCCCCATACCATGACTCTTTAAAGTTTTAAAATACAAGGAAAAGAGTCTCTCCTTAAACTTCCAGAAGGAAGACAGTATTTGACCCGTCAATTTATTCATCTGCAAGATAAAAAGTTTGCGTTCTTTTAAAAAAACATTAAAGTTTGTGGTTAAATTTCAATAGCAGCGGTTGAAAATTAATATATGATATATTCAGGGAAGGAAAATACTTGGCATAACTTCAAGGCATTCTGTTTAACACTGCTGAATGTAACTTTTAGGACTTACTAGTTAGACAAGAAAGGAAGAGGTCAAGGAACAAAATATCTAAAGTTGCCAAAACAGGAGTAATAAACGCATGTTGGTAACGTACATCCACGTGTGAACTAATTGGCAGTTTGAATTCAAGATACCTTGAAAAGAACTTTTATTCTGAGTCACTAGAATGATGATGTATATGACATATAAACAACCACATTTTGAATGGGATAAGTATTTTTCATAGATATGTTATCATACTGGTCTATAATTTGCTTCTTAAAGGTCTACAGAGACAGCTTGAATTTTTATTATTGTTCCTTAGAAAATATCTCCTAGAGAGCCCATAATGAAGAAATGCAGTCAGCATTGTTTTTTTCCCAGAAGAAAAAGTACTTGCCACAGGCCGCGGGCAGATGGGCCGAGCCCACTGTGAAGCCTGCGGTGCTCTTCTCTCTGCTTTCACAGCAGACTCCGCACTCACCCTTCGCCTTCCCACCGAGCTCCAGGCAGGCGCCCTGTCCTCTGTTTCTGGAGTTCATCCCCACGGGCATTTCACAAGACCCTAAGGCACGTTAAAGTCAGAACTGTATTTATAAAACATGTATTTATAGATAGACGTGACCTGACAGAATTTCTGTCCAAGAAGACCAGACAGCTTGCTGCTCACAGGGAGCCTTCGTGCCAGTCCCCCGACCCTGAATCCCAAGCCCATCAGGTCCCAACTCACCGGGTGTAGTAAAGCTCTCGACTGCTCATGCAGGGGCTCTGTACCCACAGGGACGCTCAGATTTGTGAGACTTGGAGCGGTTGGCACATGGGTGCAGCATCTATTCAAGAGTGAAGGGGAAAAAGCCTTTGCTCTAGAATAGAGAAAAATCTTTACTGGAGAAGGGAGAAGATCTCTTAATTTCTATTTTTATTTTTTATTATTTATTTTTGTGTGTGTGTGTGGTACCGGGGAATATATGAACTCCAGTCCTTGCGCTTGCAAGGCAGGCCACCGAACCGCTGAGCTAAATCTCCGGCCCCAATCTCTTAATTTTTAATACTGTGGATTATAGGCAAATTTTAAAAAGATGTCTCTCTTACTGAAGCTATACCCTCTTTGTAACTCCTCCAAGGTATGTTGTATTTTGAATCTTGGCTGTTTCCCAAAGGCTCATGTACTAAAGGCTTGGTCACCAACCTCTGTCACCACTGGGAGGTGGCGGAAACCTTAGGGGGTGGAGCCTAATGGAAGGCAGTTAGATCTTTGGGGGCCTTGGAAGGTGATATTGGAATCTGGAGCCTTGTTTACTCTTTTCTTCGGGAAAGGTGACCAGCTATGCTGTACGACGTCCTCCCCACCTTGATAGTCTGCCCTACCAGGAGCTCAGAGAAACAGAGCCAAGCGACCATAGACTGAAACCTCGGAGACAACCTGCCAAAATAAACCTTTCCTCCTCCTAAATTGTTTATCTCGGGTGTTTTTGTCATGTGACAGCTGACTAATCCAGCATGATTTCTATTTAATCATTTTTTAGCTGAGACTAGCCAGTGCTCTGTATTCAGAAAGCTTGAACTGGGCCGAAATAGAAAAATAATACAGAGAATTTTCTTGTTATGAAGTAATACACTTAATGAAGTGTTAAATGCATGTAAAAGAATGTAAAAAGCATAAAAGTCCTATTCAGTAAATTTTCACAAAATAAGCACACTTTTGTCTATGCTTTTTGAAGCCTCTTTTTACCATAACAACCATTGCCTCTGTCTCCCAACTTCAAATATCATGAATAATTTTGACTACTTTTAAATTGATGGAGTTCTCTTCTTTAATCTCATTTTATACTTGTGTCAATCATGTTTTTATGATTAAACCACTTTATTTCATAATTTCAGTATATCAAAATTTACTTAAATTAAGTATACATTTAAAAATCATCTGTCAAGGGCCGGGAATTTAGCTCAGCGGTTCGGTGGCCTGCCTTGCAAGCACAAGGACCCGAGTTCAATCCCTGGTACCACAATAAATAAATAAATAAAAATAAAAATCATCTGTCAGCGGTAACTTGTTATTATAATATAATTACTAAAATGTTAAAAACTATATTTGTACATTACTTTCCTCAGATATCACCATCTCTGAAAATTGTTACACAAATCAGCCAAGATGGTCTGTGTGTTGTTTATGTCTTCACAATTGCCTGATCATTAATTCAAAACATGCTGGTGCAAAATTCAAATTATTACATATCTAGTTTCTCTAAATGCACTTCGTATAAACATAGTTTGGTCACTTAGAGCCTGCCTGCTCTCCATACATACCTTGATATCCCTAGATAGGATAAATTCGGTGAATGTATAAGACCCCAAGTCCTCTGATGCTCTCCAACTTGAAGAGTTCTATCTGTGGTGCTGAGCAACATCACCAAGACACATAAGTCTGTGCTGTAATTCCTACCCCAAGGAGTCCTTTGCCCCCCTTTACATTTGGCTGTGACTTTCCACTGGTCCTCTGGAAGGTTTCTTGCTCTGAGAGGTCTTCCCTTGTTATAATCTGTCCAAGTCCCCCAAATAAAACTTCTTGTAATGTATTGACATTTCATGTTCATGTCACTTTTTCTTCTTGAGAAGCCCAAAATCCTTCAGCTCAATGCAATTATATAGCCAATAATTTAAGATTGCTTTTTTAAAATCTCTGCACAAGTCAATAGATAAAAAGAGAACAAAAGAAAAAAGATTATTTTTTCTAGGCCTCAGAATAAAATTTTTAATTATCAGTATATATTCTCAGTATAGTTACTAATAGTGGTATCATAAGTACTAAAGAGAATTATATGCAGTGAACATGAAGAATTTTGCTTTTGTAGTAGCTTGGGATAGATTCTTATAATTTTAGTAAAGGTGAAGAATATATTCTTGGTTTTCAGAACTCCACAGACTGAATATCGTGAAAAAATAGTTTACAATTGTTATGTACTGATACCATGAGGACAAATATTGAAAAATAAGATGAAAATTGGAAGTAGATATCTTACATTCTAGAAGCAAGATTTAGTTAACAATCATATGACATTAATTTTAGAAAGACTTAAGAAAGGAGAAAATAAATCCTCCTGTGGAATTTCAAATTCTATCCAAGGTAAATTTTTTTTCAGAAGCCCTTTAACTTAATTTCCTCACATTAAAAATGTACTATTTTTTCTAAGAATTGTAAAAGCTATAAATCAACCGTTAGTCTATCATTTCCTAGAACCAAAGCCTATTATTCTGCCATATCTCTCAAACATTCACAAATCACATGAATTTTCAGAGTTGTTTCTTCTCTGTGACATATAATTACATGTTGATGAAATTTAGTAGTACAATGCTCTCTTGAATGGATGTAGCTTATCCACTATGCTGACTTTTATTAAAAGGAACAAGAAATCAAATGCAAGACACTAAAAATGGTGAAAAGAAGGTGTATAAATACTGAATTCATAAAGTTGTCCTCAATGACCTGTAGAATTCTCTAATTAACTTATTTCCTCATTTCTATCCTCCTTTTCTTACTTTTATTCCATGCCTTTTTAAAATAGGGACATTTATTTCAGGAAAAAAACAGAAACAAGAAGTTATTTCTTTAAAGGTGTGAGAAGACATAACAAAAAAGTTTAGAACATTTTCACATAGGAATGTTTATATATTTTATTTATAATTTTAAATGTGTTTTATTCATTTTATTTAGTACCATACTGGCCTAGGAGGAAGAAAAATAATACTTAAACTTCTGTATTATTATATTCAGAGAAATAACTGAAAATATTAAATTACTGATGCCAGAAGGTTGAGAAGCCTATCCATTTTGCAAACATTTAAATGTGCCTGATAATTTTCCATCTGCTGTTGCATATCCTAGCTTCCATTCAGGTTGTGTTTCTTTACTGAAGGGATAATGATTGTCTGCTTCAGACAAAAACCCATTGTCAACTTCAATATTTGACTTTAAATATTTTTCTGGACGAAACACAAAGAAAATGTAAATACTCTGTATTAAAAATTTTCATGGCCAGGGATTTAGCTCAGTGGTTCGGTGGCCTGCCTTGCAAGCGCAAGAACTCGAGTTCAATCCCCGGTACCAAAAAAAAAAAATCATGAAAGAAAAATAAAAATCCGTAAAATGATAAATAAAATAAATAAAATTAAGGCTTCTATCAGGGAAAGTATAACATCAAGTTATCCTTGAAATCAAATATTTGAGGTATTAAAGGTAAACTACCTAAAACTATGTTTTTTTTAAAAGGAAATAGTCTAGAAATCTACTTAAAATGTATCACATTTCATATGGAATAAGGGAAGTAATAAATATTTCATAAGCAATAGCAAAAAATTCTTGTCAACAGAGTTCTGGCATGCCCCAAAAAACTTGATTTGATAATGTAATAATTCCTGTGGAGCATTACACAGATGGGTGATTTGTAATAAAATCAACCTCTTCATTGAGTTTTCACACTGATTTGATTTTCCTAGTAAATAAAAAATTCATTTAACTTCAGGGTTTCAGACCAGATCCTTTCTCAAACAAGAAATAGCACTGAATTCATAAGTGGAGAAACAAATAATAAATGGCAAAGCACTTGACTCTTGAGGTTTGGAACATGTTGTACAGAGAGACTACAAAGAGGATAGGGAAAAGAAATCCATGTATAGTATGTTGGAAGTGAAAGAGGTTTTTTCATTTTTTAAGGCAGATAGGCAATATGTTCTTAAATTGTTAGGTATAGTATTAAGAGTACATGAATTATTAAAATGGTTGTTTTTACTGTTAATGACTGAGCTAGGCTGAATAGTAGCTCATCAAATTTTCTATACTCTAACACCCAGAACCTGTGGATAATAACTTGTATGGAAAAGAACTTTGTGGTTGTGATCAAGCTAAGAATCTTGGAATAGGTTATAATGGACTATCTGGGTGGAGCTAATTTAATCATAATGATCCTGATTAAAGGAATGTAAGAGAACTCAGTCAGACAGAAGGTACTGTGACAAGGGAAGTAAAAGGAATAAGAAAAAATACATTTGAATATGCCAAACTACAGACTTGGAAGATGGAGGAAGGGTCCACAAGCCTGGGGATACATCCGGCCTCTAGGAGTCACAGGAGGAAAACAAATGCATTTTTTCGGGTTCAGGTGACAAAAAGATGTTTACAGAATATCTCATCCAACAGGTGCAGACACACACTCTTACCAGCATGTGGAACATTCCCTAAGACTATATTTTAGGTCATAAAGTCCTAAGAAACTTTTTAATTGAAGTTATTCTGAAAATTGAATAAAACTAAAAATCAACAACAAAAGAAACTTTAGAAACTATACAAATACAGGAGACAAAACACTTTTGAATGAATAATGGGTTTTTTAAGAAATTGAAAGTGAAATTAAAATTTTTCTCAAAGCAAATAAAAAGGGAAATAAAACATACCAAAATGCACTGGATACACCAAAAGCGCTGCTAATAGGGAAGGTTTTGGCAATAAGCACCTACATAAAAAAGAAAATAAAATTTTATATAAATAACTTAATGATACAGCTCAACATTGTAGAAAAGTGAGGACAACCAAACCCAAAATCAGTATAAGAAAATAAACAACAAATATCAGAGAAGAAATAAACAAAATAAAGACCAAAGATGGGAGAAAATTTTTTTAATCAATGGAAAAATTCATTGATTTCTTTAAAAGATAAAATTGACACTCCTTTAGCTAGACTAACCAAGAAAAAAAAAGTAAAGATCCAAGTAAATAAAATTAGAGGAAAAAAATTATAATATTACAGAAATGAAAAGGGTCAAAAGAGACTGTTATTAAAAACTATACACTAATAAATTGGAAAACCTAGAAGGGATAAATAGGTAGACAAGTATAACCTATCAAAATCAAAACAAGAAAAAATGAATAGACAAATAACAAATAGCAAGTTTAAGTCAGTAATAAAATTCTCCCAACAAAGCAAAGCCCAGCACCACATGACTTCACTACTAAAACTTTCCATACTTTGAAAGAACTAATACCAATTCTTTTCAAACTATTTTAAAGAATTGAAAGGGGTGACCCTTCCAACTTTATTCAATGAATTCAACACTAATTAGCTGTATATCAAAACCAGACAAAGACACATCAAAAACCAAGAGAGATGGAAGAACACATACACGGAGAGAGAGAGAGAGAGACAGAGAGAGAAAGAGAGAGAGAGGAGACTTTAGATAAACAACTCTGATAAACATAGATGTAAAACTTACAAACAAAATACTAACAAATTGAACTCGATAGCACGTCAAAAAGATAATTCACCATATTTAAATAGGGTTAATTCCAGGGATACAAAAATGATATGGCATATTTAAATCAATAAACATATCGCATTAGCAGAATGAGGGATAAAAATGTGACTGTCTCAATAGCAGCAAAGTATTTCATATAATTGAACCTCTCATACAGAAGTGAAATATCTCCCATGTTCACAGATTGGAAAAAAATTCACATTGTTAAAATACCCATACTATCCAAAGAGATTTATAGATTCAGTGAAATACCTGTCTAAATATAAATGACTTTCTTCAAAGAACTAGAGGAACAATTCTAAAATTCACATGGGAGCACAGAAGATTCTGAATAGCCGAAGAAATATTAAACACAAAGTGCAGAGCTGTAGGTATCACGACATCTCATTTTGACACACTGCTGACAGCAGCAAATTGACACATGGAATTCCATCAGCCAAAAAGCTTCGGCATGGTAAAGGAAATATCAGTGGAGTCAAGAGACAGGCAAACAACAAGAGAAAATATTTATAAACAATTCACTTGACAGAGGATTAATATCCAGAATGCATAAAGAACTCAAAAGTGCAATGAAAAAAATGAGTCATCCAATTTTAAATTAGGCAAGGGCTCTAAATAGATACTTTTTTAAAAATCGAATTTATTGTTACATTCTAGGTATACAGTATAGTTACATTCATTACTGGGATCTTGTACCTTTACATGACAAGTCTTGGTTCTCATTGTTCCCCTTGTCCCCACCCTCCCTTTACCTGCTCTTCCCCTCCCCACCTACAAAGATTTTAATTTCATTTTTTACATTTTGTCATATTTTTCCCCTTTCCCTTATTCCCCTTCCCCTACCCTCCTCACTGTCCCTACATCTTTAGTCCTTTTCTTCCTGTTTCACATTGCTAATTAACCTGTTAGGATCTTGAGTACTATTTTAGTTTTTCACACCAGAGAAACTATTCGGTATTTACACATGTGTGACTTATTTATTTCACTTAGGAGTATATCCTCAAAATGTCTCCATTTACCTATGAATGAATCTACTTTCTCATTCTTTATGGCTGAGTAGTATTCCATTTTATAGAAAAACCACATTTTTTTTATCCAGTTTCCAACTGATTGGCAGGTGGGCTGTTTCCAAGTTTCAGCTATTACAAACTGTGCTGCTATAAACATGGGTGTGCATATATCACTGTAGTATGATTCTTTTAATTCTTTTGGAAAGATACCCAACAGAGGGATAGCTGGGTCAAATGGAACTTCTAATCCTAGTCCTTTGAGGTATCTCCATATTGATAGATGCTTTTTAATAGAAGAAATATAAATAGCCATCAAATAAATGAAAAATGGTCAGAATTGAAAGCTATTTGTGACTTCTGCAAGAGGCTCTGATCTCCTATTCAGTGCTACTGTACCAGGCTGAGAAACACACACACACACACACACACACACACACACACACTCTCTCTCTCTCTCTCTCTCTCTCTCTAAAAGAACTAAAGAGACAGAAAAACTGAGGAGCCAAGATGACCAAGGCTGATGCAAGCAGCAAAAGCACTGGTCAGTCCATTTTTATTAGTAATCAGTTGGGGTAAAGACAAGCTACAAGCAAGAGTGCGACTACCTGTGAGGACTTGCAATAGAGCAGTTTCTATGGAAACTAATGGAGGCAAGGTTCATAAAAGAAAAAGACAAAATACTCTCAAATTAGGAACAGAATTGACAAAATATATGGTGGTAATTAAAACACTGTCCTTCCAGTTAAGAAGGTTTTACTTGTGGGAATGGCATTTGGGTGCGAGTTACTCTCACCTCTGCACGTAGGCATTGGCCAGACTCTTCTATAAACAAGCCAATGTGGGGTTAGCTCTTCGCAGCCTGCATTGCTTACCGCCTGCTTTAGACATAAACAATGCTGCAGTCTCCCACTGAGAGGCAACATGGAACTGCAAATCAAAGCTGCAAAAGGACACCATCTCACCCACATAATAGCTATTATCAACAAGACCAAAAAGTAATCCCCTTAGCTGTGTGTTTTAACTGGAATTGAACTTTTCACTTAATATTGTAGTTTTTAATCACCTATCGTTAACAGGCTTGATATTGTAGACAATAAATAAGTGTGGTTTTAACATAAGGGGACTGTCTTCAAAAAAAGTCTTGGATACTATTTCTATGTATTACATCCATTGAATTATTTCCACATCCACTTAGACATAACTGGAACTAAAAATTAAATGCATTTTGGTAAAAGGAAGTGGGAAAACCTGTATTTAACCCCTGAAAATAGATTTACTTAAAGAAAAAAGTCACATAGCCTCTTCGATCTCCTTTTTCAGAGTGCTGTAGTTTTCAGTGTAGAGGTCTTTTGCTTAAATTGGTGACCATACTTCTGTGCATGTTATATGAGTCCAAAATTGTTTGGAAGGAGATAAAAAATTATATTCACAAGAATAATAGAAACTTTCCCTACAGAAACCAGGAGCACTTTGTTCACTTTTTTGTGTATGCTTTTTCACTGCTTTTTTCTTTTCTAGCTTTGAATAAAATAGGTGAATAAAAGAGGTGAAAGGCATTTCTGTCCTGTTTCAGGGCTTAGAGGACGTGTCTTCCGCTTTTTCAGTATGATGTTAACTGTGGATTTATCATATATATGTTTTATTTGTTGAGGTATATTTCTTCTATGTTTAATTTTAGCGTTTTCATTAAACAATGTTGGATTTTATGAAAGCTTTTCTGCATCTTTTGGAACAGTCATATGATCTTTGTCTTTCACTGTGTTGATTTAAAAATTGTGTCCTTTAGCAATATTCAATAAGTCTTAGAGGATTTCATTTTACTACAGTTTCACAATTTGTTTAAACTCATTTGTAAAACAAAAATTAGAAATATTAATGTAATGTTCGATCCATGTATACAGTGAATAATGTTGAATTCAAGTTAAACGTATTAAGTACATTCACACTATTATGTAACCATCACCAACATCCATTTCCCGAGCTCTTTTCACACTGCAAGATAATATCTCTGTACCTATTAAGAAAAAAACTCACCATTTTCTTTTCCACCCAATAATCACCATTTTCTTTCCCTGTATACTTTGTTACTGTAGACAGCCCATACATGGACTAATACAATATTTTTCAGTGTCTCTCTTATTTCATTTACCCTTGTTTTACTTCATGTTCAGTTGTTCCTTATTTTCTCTTCCTATAGGCAGTCTAAGTTCTGTAGTCCGTTGCATCCATGATATGTATTTGTATAGTTTTTCAAAGCTTTTCACTATGTTGTTCAGTTTCTCTGTTCCTTGTTATTTTAATTGTAGCATCTTTATATTTATTTAGCATTATATAAGATAATTTATTTTTCAGATAGTTATATTTATGCAAACATTTTAATAATGCCTGACTCCTGTATGTTTTGGGCAATGTCTATTTGTCTTTGCCAGGAAAAAAATACAAACAATAAAATTTGCTTACAACTTTTTTCTGCTACTTTCCCTTCCTCTCCTCATCTGTTAATTTTATTCAGTGTTAGGGTCTTTCTTAGTATTTGTTCTTTTAAATATCTTCAGAGTGACTACCAAGTATAACTGACAGAGGAAGAAATAAAGGAAAGGGGGAGGAAGAAAGTGTAGAATAAAAAATAATTGAAAAGACTATCAATCAAAGAATAATTAAATAAATTGTGTTACCTCAAGGGTTTGAAATGTTATGCAGTTATTATTAAGAAGGAAATAAATCCACATGTATGGATATTCTGACAAGCCTATAATATTTTAGGTAAAAAGCATAAATCATAGAACAACATATACAGTATATGTGATATACCCTATTAAATAAACATTGAAACACATACGTTTACATGTGGAAAGACACAGAATAAACTTTTCACAGCTCTCGCATCCCGCCTGAGAAAATAGATCTGTGACTTTGGAGGGCTAAAGGAAATTTCTTTCTTTATCCTAAATACATTTGCATTGTTTGAATTGTTTTATGGTGCCAGAGTAGCTATTCTATTTGATAAAAATAAAAAGTATTTAAAGTGTAATTTTAAAAATATCTAGTCATAGAATAGCCTACTTGATTCTAAGTAAATTTATTGGTTGAAATTTTATATTCTAATATCTTGAGAATACATAAAAACAAAGTGCCCATCAAATTGAACCTTGCGTATTTTCTAATAATTAGACTTCTATTTATATCTGAGGAGGGATAGATCAGACACGCTACTTCCCAGTTTTGGTTAGACTTTTTAGACTTCCGTTTTCTCCACTCTTCCTCAAAGGAACATGCTGGGCTCCCCTGAATTCAGTTTTAATGTATGATGTTTTCTAGTGTTTTGATCTTTCTTTTTCATAAAGAAAGAGACAGCTACCTGTGAATTCTTAACTTCCCTTTGAAAAAATGCAGGAATCTCTGCAGATACAGGCAGAACGCTTCTAAGCTTTGTAACACCCTAGGGTGAGCGTAATGTTAGCGACACTTTGATCTCTGACTCAGTATCCCTACACTAAGGATGGCAAATTAAGTAAGCGAAGTTCACTTTTATATTCACCGTGATGAAATTCATCTTGCAACACAAAGTTCTTTGAAAAATTACTGACATTTTCCTCAACACCTTACACATCTAATTGAAGTAATAATTTAAAGAAGCTCTTATCACACCTTTGGCACATTAACTTGCTGGATTTGGGTTCATTTTTGAATTTCTCTTCCCAGCTATCTATCTACCTAGATTCTCAGCGAGTGACTTTCTATCCTTCACAGAGGAAGCAGAGATCAGGGACCTCCCTGCAGACATAAATTCAGTCCCTTCTTTCACCAAGGAGCGATCCCCTCCGCATTTCTTTGTTCTCGTCGCTTCTCATTTTTTTCAGAAACCCTCTGCAATCTACTGTTTCATGCACTATTTGCCCAGAATCGTCTGTCCTTCTTTATTAATTCCATTTAATCCTCAAATTTCCTTCATTTTATTAAAAGAAAAAAAAAAAGGTCCCATATCTTCTGCGCTGTCCACCTATTGAAGGAATCATTGCATTCCTGTCTGTGTTTTTGGTTCTTTTCACTTATTCTTCAAACTCTCAATTTGATCCTGTTGCTTTTAAGGTACGTAACAGCGTCTGAACGCCACGGTGAGCCTCACATCTTCTGTTTTCCATCGAACAAGTTCATCCTTTTCTTTTCAGTTTCCTTAGTTGTACCAGACCTATCCCCCAATCAACCCCTCCTTACCGCCACCACTTTGACTCGTATTACATGCTTTTCATCCTTTGATTATTGCACATTTCATACTTGGATTTTTAAGCATTTGGTATGAGGTGTGGTAAAAAAAATACAGAGAATGTCCAAATTTTTGAAAAATGTATCCCAGTAGAAGACCCACTGTCATTAATCCTCCTCAGAATATTCTCCTCACCTCGAATGCACGCATCCCGTAATTCTTGCCATCTTTAAAACAGCTCTGGGAGTCCTCTTTAGTGTCCTTAGCTGCACTGTCATGGCTTCCCCGATGTCCTGAAATTTTCTTTATGTCACTTTTTCTGCATTTTTTTTTTTTTTTTTTTTTTTTTTTTGTTTTTATTAAAAGGCATCTTTTTTTTTTTTTTTTTTTTTTTTTTTTTTTTGTACTGGGGATCAAACTAGGGATCTTGTGCTTTTGAGGCAGGCGGCGCAACCACTGAGCTAAATCCCCAGCCCTCATTCTTTCTTAATTATGTTCTTTTAACACTATTTGAATGCAGGGTAGTTCATTACTCCCCAAAATGTACTATTAATCTTGTAGCAAATATTATGGTTAATTTTTAAAGTTTTCCATATTTAGAAAGTCTAAAGAGTAAGTCTCATTAATGAAGTAAATCTTCACATAATCTTATAATGTATTTATACTATTTTTTTACCATAGACATAATTATTGTATCAAAAACAACAGAAGCCTAATATTAATAAAGAAGATAACAACAAATATGAATGTAAATTTTTTCACATATATTTAAGATAATTGTATAGCCCAGAAAATGCACATTACAAAACAGAAATAAACTGATGTGATCAGCTTTTTGGGGGGTGGGGGTTGTGTTTGTCTGTTTGTTTGTTTTTTGGTACCGGGGATTGAACTCGGGTCCTTGCACTTGCAAGACAGGCCACCGAACCACTGAGCTAATCCCCGGCTGTTTGTTTTTAATCAGGATTTGAACTCAGGACCTTGTGCTTGCCAGGCAGGTGCAGTGTCACTGACCTATATCCCAGCCCTGACATGTTCGGTTTTTAACAAATGAAAGATATACATTAATGGTTAGATTAACTGTCCAATCATCCAAACTAGATAGGGAATGGCATTTGGGGCTTTTATTTATAAATAAGGAACACGTCCAGCAGAAACAATTCAGATTCAAATCTTCATGTAAGTAAATCCAAGAGGTTTATAACTCAACATAATTCTTCCAAAAATTGTTTCATTTGTATTTTACGATGTGTTGAAATACTATTCTTCTTTCTAACATTCATTTTTAGGTCCTCAAGGGTTCTTGATAAGATGGAATGCTTGATGAGAAAGAGAAATTTTTTTTCAAATAAGCATCAACTCTAGTTAAATATTAGTTACAAGGTCTTAGCCAGTCCATATTTCATATAATGACACATTTCAAGTAAAACACTAAGATCAAGTAATGACACTTTGAAAATAATGTTATTGTTTCCCTTTAGAAAACTCAGTATTTTAAACTAATTCACCTTTTTCCTAAATTTTCCTGTTTTTACTCTACTTTTGTCTTTGAAATGACAAATCTAAAATAGGCCAAAAATTAAAATAGTATATAAAAATTTTACAAAATTTATTTTGATTGATTTTATCATAATACAAAATAGAAATAAAAATATTTCCACTCGTAATTCTTATGAAAGTTTTTCTAGTGTGACAAGTACCTAAAAAATTGTCTTTTTTTTCTAAAAAGTTATCTTCAGGTAGTTCATGTACTTGATAGTTTGCACTTTTCCATTAGCTATATTTTTCATAGCTAAACATAAAATATCTCGTATTGTATCTCCGAATAGATAAAAGTTCTGATCCTTTTTTTAATTCAAGTATTTTTCACTTATGAGGAAGCAAAAGAATATATTTAATTTATTTTATGGAAAAAAACACTTCAGAAAGGGATTCCAGTCCTAATACAAAATTATGTTTTTGCCAGGCATGGAGGCACGTGCTTGTAATGCCAGAACTCCAGGGACTAAAGCTGGAGGATCGCTGTGAGTTCGAGGCCAGCCTGGGCTACACAGTGAGACTGTCTCTGAAACAAAAAAAAAAGCAAAAACGCAACGCGATCTTGAGAATAAACATCATAAGTTTAGTAAGTATAAATACGCTCCTGTCTCAGTATCAAGATCTGTGTATTTGTATTCCCCAACCTTTATTTATTATACAGGAACTAAAAACTGACACTAAGACAACGAGAGAGATGGCATTTTCTTTTTTTATCTCATAACACAATGGTTAATTTTGTTAATTTAAATTTGTACTTGTTTACATTTGCAGCACATAGTGATTAGATGTAAATACCGTATCTTAATTCTATCTTCATTGCCATCCCCTCTCCCCGCATCTCCATCTCTTGGTTTCCTTCTGCAAATGTTCTCTCTCCCTGTTTCCTATTAAACATCTTTGACTTTGTTCTTTACACTCTGGGTTTCTCGTACAAGAGAAACCATGTGATATTCAAGCTTGTGTGTCTGATTTATTTCACTTAATATTATGATTTTAAGACGCACTCATTCTCCTACAAATGATTCAAGTTTACCCTTCCTTATGGAAGAGCGGTACTCCACGGGGCGTAACATTTAAGCACTGCACATACAGGTTGGTTTACTTTTCCAGTTGTCCAAGTTTCACAAACATCAAATGGCAACAAGTTGCACTTTGACCACAGGTAACTGACAAGGTTTGTTGAAAAAATTAATACTTCCAGGAGTGTGCTCGGTGTTTAAAAAATGAAGAAAACACAATTCTTTTTCATTGTTAATAACATAGGACTGCTGTAGAACACGGTGTTTCTGAAGTTTATAACACAGTGCTGCTCTCTGGACAGAAGGAAGTGCTACAGGCCCTTCTTACCTTCCTCTTGGAATACAGGTTGGATACCTCAAGCGCCCTCTGTCACACTGCACTCTAAGCTCAGACCCGATGATAGAGGACTCCGCTATGTAAGTATCTCTGCTACAGAGAAACTCGATATACTCGCCGTGGAGAATGTGTGGTCTATGGTCAAAATACCATTTCAAGAGCAAATTGTTCTTTTGCATTTCATCAGAAGACAGTGTGCAAGGCTCTAGAGATTAAAAAAAGAAGAAGAAGAAAATCAGGATACATCTTGGTAATAAAAGGAACCATCAAGTCATCTTTCACGATCACCTTAAAATCCCAGAGAATGGCAATTAAATTAGAATTAATATTTAAGTCAAAAAACTCCCTCCGGACACTATGTGCAACTTACATTTTTGTGCCTGGGGTTAGGGAAAGTATATCCTGTCAGTCACTTAGCTGTATGACATTAGGTTTTATACACTTTTTTTTTTTTTTTTTTTTT
>NW_022900923.1:36788651-36873444 GCF_012274545.1 Fukomys damarensis
TCTTTTTTTTTTTTTTTTTTTTTTTGTACCAGGGATGGAACTTGGGACCTTGCACTTACAAGGCAAACAGCAGAACCACTGAGCTAAATCCCCAGCCCCATTAGGTTTTAAAAAGACAGCAAACAAAATAAAGTGTTTTGGGAAGCATTGACAGTTACTAGCATTCATTAAAATTGTGCTATTTTTCCATTTTTCTTCTTCAGAGAGTTCAAAGAAAACATTCGTGAGATAAACCACTGATTACTGGACAGGTAATATAAAAACAATCTTGACTCTCAAACTGGATCCAAAATTTATTGACCTGATATTATCCAAAGCAGTTGACAGTCTTTTTCTCTTTATACTTTAAATTCAAAGTTCTCAAAGTTTTACTCTGTTCTTTCCTATATATATTAGAGCAAAACAAAAGAAAAATTTAAAAGTATTAGGATATTCAAGTACTCTCTGATTTTTCCCAGACAAAAGATTGATGTTTTAAAATTTTCAAGCATAAAAATATTTTACAAGATGGTCTGTGTGAGTGTGTGTGTGTGTGTGTGTTTATGTGTGTATCTTTATTTGTCTCTTGAATGATGTAGTACTAATGAATAACTTCTGAGATAGGAAAAAGGTCCAGGGTTTCTAATACAGTATAACGAACATACAAGTAAATCATTGAGAAACTTACTTATTCAGATATTTTTCCTCATATTTATTGAATGCCATGTGTCAAACATTATGATTTAGGGTTATAAACAATAATCTGAATGAGAATTATTAAGAGGACTATTTAGAATCTTTGGAGTCACTGTAAAAGAGTTTTATAAATGAAATAATAGTAGCTGCATGTGTCTTTAATTCCAGTAGTCTGGGAAACTAAGCCAGGAGGACTACAAGTTCAAGATCAGCCTAGGCAATGTAGTGACTTAAAAGACCCTGTCTTAAAAGAAGAGAAAAAAAAGGGGAGAGCTGAGAATAAGGCTGAGTGTGAAGGCCCTGGTTCAACCCCCACTGTAGCAAAAATGGGGAAATGAGAGGCTCTAGTTTAGAATGTCACTGGCTTATGAAACGTGAGCTTATAATGAAAGCATTGATTAAACAATTTTAACTAAAAATTGATTCAGAGATTGCTTTCAGCTATGATAGAGTGGATTACATCAAACCAACACTTCTACCAAGGTCTAGAAAAATCTGGGAAACAGACAAAAAGCAAGTATTTCAGGGCATCAGAGAATCTCCTAGGCAGTTAACAAGCTAAAGTTCTAGAAAGAAGTTCATTTAGATGAGCTCAACTATGTGCTATTTTCCTGCTAGTGTATTCATTAATTCTCATCTGAGCTAAAACACTAGAACAGTCAATAACAGGTGTAGAGCTAGCAGAGCTTTTGAAAGTCTCATGGGGTTGGGGACAGGAAAATTGGAGTTTGGGTTTGCCAAGGCAGCCGAGACTTGAAGATTCAAAAGCTCAGAGAAGCCGGGGATATAGCTCAGTGGTTCCGCCACTCAAGGACCCGAGTTCGATCCCCGGTACCAAAAAATAAAAAACCTCACAGGGACAAATACAGAAAAATGAGCTTGATGTTCTGCTCTGTCTTTCCCTTGAGCTATTTGCTGGGTACTGGCTGGTACAGAAGACGAGGAAGAGCCATGAAGATAGAATAAATAGCTGTGCTAGTCATTTGGCAGTCTCCAAGTTGATACATCAGTGAAGAAGGAGGTAGGTACACAAACAAAACTTGACAGAACTGTGGAAGGTTGCATTCTATGTAAACACACGTCTGAAAAGAACACTGGAAGGTTCATTTCCAATTGGATTGAGACAATGTGTCCATAGCCTAATATTCAGCCAGAGGATGAGAAGAGTATTCTCTAAGGAATACAATTACATAGTCTTAAACTGCTGAAATTTCCCACACAAGATTTGATAACCAACCAATTATTAATAGAAATATCAGAAATGAGGCTAGAAAATAGAAAAGGGCCTACAAGATGATCTTGATACTGGCCTGTACAGACACAGACTTACAGAGAAGTGCAATTCTTACAGTTCAACACTTGGTATCAAAATAGAATCCTAAACCGGGTGTTGTGGCGCACGTTTATAATCCCAGCACTCGGGAGGCTGAGGCAGGAGGATCGCTCTGAGTTCAAGACCAGCCTGGGTGACATAGTGAGTTCCAGGTCAGTTTCAACTACATAGTGAGACCCTGTCTTAAATAAAAAAAAAAACAACAACAACAAATAGAATCCTTCACCAGGTGTTTCAAATTTAAAAAACAGAATGAAGTGAAAATTCTAGAAGCAAAAAGGTAATCACTGAGATGGAGAACTCAAGAGCTGAATTTAAAGGACACTGGGCATGTCTAAAAGGAAGATTGCTGAACTGGAAGAAAACTGCCAAATTAAAACCAAGAGATGATTTTTTTTTATTCTAAAACAAATCAGTAGAAAATTATGAAAGTAAAATAGAAGATACAGAGAGAGAAAAGTATATAGTTTAAAAAGATGATTACAGAAAGATGTGATATATATAAGGAATAACAGAAAGGGTGAAGAGAGAATACGTAACAACAGTAATTTCTGAAAAGATATTAGCCAACTATTTCTAAAACCTACAAAAGATATCAAGCACTTCAAGATTTAAGAAATACTAACAACTTGAAGAATAAAATACACAAAGAAACCCATATTTAGTCCAACTTAAATAATTGTTGAGAATAAGGAAAAAGAAAGACCTCAAAAACGGTACAGAAGGATGCATAATTTTCAAGAAGTTCCATTAACAATGACATTTAATTACTTAATAATCATTAGAAAACTGGAACCAGAATACAATATACGGAACCATGAATATGCCACAACAAAGCCATCTTTCTGTGTAATTAATATTTGCCAATAAAAATGTTTTGAATGATACTGAATAAAAATACTTGTTATCTTAAAAAACAAAAGGATAAAATGACATTTTTAAAAAAGCACCAAAATAAAATAAGAGTCAAGCTAGAAATCTGCATCAGGAATAAACATCCTTCAATAATATGGGCATTTTGACCACATTCACTCTGCCATCCATACATAGGGGTCTTTCCATCTTTTAGTGTCTTTCTTAGGGTCCCCCCTATGTGTTTAGAGGTGGGCTTTTGGGAAGGTGACTGGCTCTGAGGGGCTGAAGGTGCTGTTAGGAAGTTGAGCCCAGCCAAAGCGGCAAGTCTCTTGGGCGCATGACCTGAAAGGCTGTGCGTCCCTACCTAGCTTCTCCTTTCCCTCTTTGCATCGGAGTTACCGTGGAATGAGTGCTGTCCTCCACCCACACCCCTCTGTTATGCTGTTTTTGCCTCGGATCCAGCAGACCATAGGTTGAAACTGTGAGTCAAAATAAACCTCTACTCCTGTACATTGTGGATTTTGGGTATATTTTCCCCAGCAACAAGAAAGTGACTAAGACAGTATTCTTCAATTTCTTTCTTCCATGTTTTATAATTTTCCTTGTAGGGGGTCTTTTACCTCTTTGTTTAGGTTTATAAGAAGGTGTTTTAAGCTTTCATGAATGGAATTGTTTTCCTGATTTTCCTCTCAGTGGGATAATTACCAGTGTGTATAAAAGCTACTGGCTTTTGTATGTTGGTTTTGCTAATTGCTGTATTTGTTTATATTAGGGTTTTTTTTTTTTTTTGTACCAGGGATAGAACTCAGGACCTTGCACTTGCAAGGCAGGCATGGTGCTGCTGAGCTAAATCCCCGACTATATTAGTTTTAATAGTCTTTTGGTGGAAGCTTTAAAGTTTTCTAAAAATACAATCATGTCAGGGACAATTTGACTTCCTCCTTTTCTATTTGTATTTTTTCTAGTTTTTCTCTTGTCTGATGGCTCTGACTAAACTTTCAAGTACCATATTAAATGAGATTGGTGAGTAGACACCCTTGTATTGCTCCCAATTTTAGAGGAACTGCTTTCAGTTTCCCCTTACTGAGTGTATAGCTGGGTTTGGGTTTCTCTTATATAGTCTTATTCCTAGTTTTGTCAGGGAACTACAGGCCAATCTCCTTAATGAACATAGATGCAAAAATCCTCAATAAGATACTGGCAAACAGAATACAGATTAAGAAGATCATGCACCCTGACCAAGTCGGATTTATTCCAGGGATGCAAGAATGGTTCAACATATGTAAATCAATAAATGTAATATACTATATTAACAGAGTCAAGGACAAAAATAATATAATCATCTCAATAGATGCAGAGAAAGCATTCAACAAAATTCAACACCCATGCATGATAAAAACCCAGCAGAAAATTTAAATAGATGGTCATTATCTCAACTTGATAAAGGCTATCTATGAAAAACCAACAATCAATATCATATTAAATGTCCCAAAACGGAAAATCTTCATACTAAAATCAGGAATAAGACAAAGATGTCCACTATCACCACTCCTGTTCAATATAGTTCTGGAAACATTAGCCATGGCGATTAGACATAAGAAAGAAATTAAAGCAATAAAGATAGGAAATGAAGAAGTTAAACTGTCATTATTTGCTGATGATATGACACTACATAGAAGACCCAAAAGACTTGGCCGAAAGACTTCTAGACTTAATTGACAGATTCAGTAGTGTAGCTGGATACAAGTTCAATACTTAAAAATCAATAGTCTTCTTGTACACAAATAACAGACTCACTCAGAGAGAAATTAGGGAAACAATTCCTGTCACAATAGTATCAAAAAAAAATGGCGTATCTAGGAATCAACCTAATGAAGGAAGCAAAAGACCTCTACACTGAAAACTACAGCACTCTGAAAAAAGAGATCAAAGGATAAAAGAAAATGGAAAGGCATCCCCTGCTCCTGGGTAGGAAGAATCAGCATAGTGAAAATGGCCATACTACCAATCCTGCTGTACAGATTCAATGCAATACCAATTGAAATCCCAACAGTATATTTTACATAACTAGAGAAAATATTCCAAAAATTCATTTGGAACAAGAAGAGAAGTAGAAGAGCAAAAGCCATTCTAGGCAACAAAGAAATGATGGAAGTATCACAATCCCCAACTTGAAATTATACTACAAAGCCACTGTGATAAAATCAGCATGGTACTGGCAAAGAAAAAGACCTGAGGATCAATAGAATAGATTGGAAGATACAGAAACAATTCCAGATGTACTCAGCTACCGCATCTTTGACAAAGGGGCCAACCATCCTCAGTGGAGGAAAGATAGCCTCTTTAGTAAACTGTGTTGGAAAAACTGGATTTCAATTTGTGAAAGATTAAAATTAGACCCTTATCTTTCACCATGCACTCAACTAAAATCCAAGGGATAAAAGATCTAAATATTAAAACAGAAACACTAAACTTTCTGGAAGATAGGTTAGGCGGAACTCTCAAAGACATTGAATAGGAAAAGACTTTATGAACAAATCCTCAGTAGCACAGAAACTAGCACCAAGAATCAACAACTGGGATCTCGTATAATTAAAAAGCTTCTGCACTGCAAGAAAAACCACCAACAGAGCTAAGAAACAACCTACAATGTGGGAAATTTTTTTTTTTTTACCAGCTGCTCCTCAGACAAAGGACTGTTATGTAGAATATATAAAGAACTCAAAAAAATCAGGCCTCCCAAATATAAAGACCTGATTCAATAATGGGCATCTGAAATGAACAAACTTTTCTGAGACAAGAAGTAAAAACAGCAAATAAATATGTGAAAAAATGCTCAACATCATTGGTCATTCGAGATAAGTAGGTAAAAACAACACAGAGATTCCACCTCACCCCAGAAAGAATGGCTGCTAACAAGAAATCAACCAATAACAAATGTAGGCGGGGTTGTGGGGAGAAAGGAACCCTTCTCCATTGTTGGTGGGAGTGCAGACTGGTGCAACCACTATGGAAATCAATATGGAGATACCTCAAATAGCTGGGACTATAGGTTCCATTTGACCCAGCCATCCCTCTGCTGGGTATCTTTCCAAAAGAATTAAAAGAATCATATCACAGAGATATATGTGCACCTATGTTTATAGTGGCACAGTTTGTAATAGCTAAAACTTGGAAACGGCCCATTTGCCCATCAGTTGGAGACTGGATAAAGAAGATGAGGTTTTTCTATAAAACTGAGTACTACTCAGCCATAAAGAATGAGAAATTAGAGTCATTCATAGGAAAATGGATGCATATTGAGGTCATACTCTCAAGTGAAATAAATGAGACAACCATGTGTAAATACTGAATAGTTTCTCTCTTGTGAAAAACCAGAAGTGTAAATAAGATCCAAATTGTATAACTGATAGTGTGAAATAGGAAGAAAAGGGAAAATGGTATAGGGAAAGTGGGAAGGGTGGGGCAAAGGAAATAAGGGAAAAGAAAAAAATATGAGAAAAGTAAACAATGGAAACAAAGTCTTTGTAAATAGGGGAGGGGGTGGAGTGAAGAAAGGGCAGGGGTATGGGGAAAAAATGAGAAGATCTGTCATGCAAGGGTACAAGACTTCAATGATGATTGTGACTGCACTGTATACTTAAAAAGTACCAATAAACTCAAAGAAAAAAATTTAAAAATAATAATTTTTATATGTTGAACTATCCTTGCAGTCTCCAAAATGAAACCAACTTGATCATGATGTATGATCTTTTCAGTGTGCTGCTGAATTCAACTTGCAAGAATTTCATTGAGGACTTTTGTGTCTATGTTCATCAAGGATATCAGTCTATGGTTTCTTTGTTGTGTTCTATCTGGTTTTTGTATCAGAGTGATGGTAGCGTTAGTGGAAAATTTTGGAAACATTCTTATTCTTATTTCAGGAATGGCTTGAGGAGCATTGGTTTTAGTTCTCTTTTAAAGATTTCATAACATTTATCAGAGAATCTGTCTAAGGTTTTCTTTTATGGAAGACTATTACTGCTTCAATCTCACTGCTTATGATTGAACTATTTCGGTTTTATATATCCCCTCGGTTTGTTTTGGGGTCCTATGTGTCTAGAAATTTATTCATTTCTTCTACATTTCCAAATTATTGGAATATAAGTTTTCAAAACAGTCCCTGATCCTCCAGATTTCAATATTATCCATTGTAATATCTCCTTTTTTCACTTCTGATTCTTTTAATTCGGGTCATTTTACTCTTTTGGTTAGCCGCATAAGGGTTTATCCAACTTGTTTATCTTTTTAAAGTAATATGGTTTATTTAATTGAACTTTTATATTGTTCTTTTACTCTCCATTTTATTGCCTTCAGCTTTGATCTTTATTTCTTCCCTTTACTGGTTTTGGGTTGAACTCCATCTTGATTTTTGAGATAGGGTCTCACTATGTAGTTGAGACTGACCTGGAACTCACTATGTAGCCCAGGCTGGTCTCGAACTCACAGCGATCCTCCTGCCTCAGCCTCCCAAGTGCTGGGATTACAGGAGTGTGCCGTCTTGATTTTCTAAGACTTTGAATTGTATCATTAGGATATTTATTTGTGTTCTTCAGACCTTTTAATGTAGGCACTACTAGGTATAAATTTCTTTCTTTGAACTACTTTTGCCATATCCCAAATTTTAGTATGCTATTTTTAAATTTTCCCTTTGGATTTCATCAATGACCTACCAATCATTCAAAAGTGTGCTGTGCAGTATCCATGTGTTCATGTAGCTTTTGTGTTTTCTCTTACTATTGATTTCTAACTTCATTCTATTTTGATCTGATAAGTTGCAAGAAATCCTTTGAATTTTTTGTCCTTGCTGAGACTTGCTTTATAACTTAAAATATGATCCATGGTGAAGAATGTTTCATGAGCTCCTGAAAAGTGAATTTTGAAATTTTTAGATGAAATGATTTTTAGATGTCTTTTAAGTCCATTTGTCTATATTGTAGCTTAACTCTGATATTGCTTTGTTGATATTTTGTCCAGGTGACTTATGTGTTGGTAAGAGTGGGATATTAGAGTCACCCACTATTATTTTATTGGGGCCTATCTGCCCTGTTATGACCAGTATTGCTTGTTTCATGAAATTGAATACACCAATATTCAGTACATATATATTTAGAATTATATCTTTTGGGTGAATTGTTCCCTCTACCAATAGGTAGTGATCTTCTTTGTCTCCATTATTAATTTTGTCTTGAAATTTGCTTTGTCAGATGTGAGTTTAGGTTTTTTTGCTTACTTTTGGATACCATTTACTTGGGATATCGTGTTCCATCCTTTCACTTTCAGTCTATGTATTTCTTTGCAGATGAGGTATAAAATTATATCACGTCATTTGTAGCAAAATGGAATTGGAGATCATCATGTTAAGGAAAATAAGACAGACTTTAAAAGATAAGTATTCTGCATAGATAATAATGGAAAAGGAAAAAATTAACATACATTCTAAATTATATTCAAATTTATAGTGATATATTATCCTTTCTATATATACTGGAATTAGGCAAGCTAAATTTTTAAAAATACTTTCATGAGTTACTTTTTTGATCAAGACAAGGTTTAATTAAGTAAGAGATTAGCTATGGAAAAAAGAAAAACAAAAATCCATTGAAAATTAAGGAAAGCAAAGATATTTACAATCAAACAAAAGCTGGAAGATAATGAAGAAATAATTTTTTTCTGGCTAAGTAAAATTATCCTAGGGAGAAACAACAACAACAAACTAGAAAGGATGAGGGCAAGTTCATTGATAAATATATGAGTAAACCTGAAAGAGTATTGTTGGACAAATAATAAGGTTAATAAGATCTGTGGAGCTTAAATTATACATAGAATTAGAGTGCGTGACACCATAATACAAAAACTGTAAAATATTACAAAAACTGGAACTTTTAAATAGAGTTAAAACATCTTAATGGCCTAGAGAAATGATAAAAATCTAACATATTGGATTATAAAATTGAGGTTGTATAATATGATATTTATGAGAACATTAAGAGAAAGCTGGAGGAAAGTATAATGAAGATAATGAGGGTTAAATAGTAGAATGAAAATTAATTTATCCATGAAATCAACAGAATAAAACATTTAAATATAGAATAATGAGAATAATGTGTACTATAATAAAATGATAGTTCTAATCCAAATATACAAGTAAATCAACGACTTCATTTCAAAGAAAAATATTATCAGATTGACTATATTTTTAAATTTTTATTTAATTTTTAAAAATTTAAATAGATTCCTTATAAGAAGTGCATGTTAAAGAAATGCACATTAAAAGTAAAAAATGAGAAAGTTGAAAGACAAAAGATAGAAAATGTTTACTGTGAAAATGTTTGCCAAAGCTCTATGATTCAGAAAATTCTAACTCCAAGACAACAAAAGAAATGAAACATTTCTATAGATAGAGTCCTTTTAAATTGCAGAAGGCCAATGCATCAAGATTTAACATGCCTAGGCTGGGCGTCGTGGTGCACACCTGTAACCCCAGCACTCCGGAGGCTGAGGCAGGAGGATCGCTTTGAGTTTGAGACCAGCCTGGGCTACATAGTGAGTACCAGGTCAGTCTCAACTATACAGTGAGACCCTGTCAAAAAAAAAAAAAAAAAAAAAAAAAAGATTTAATATGCCTAAATTTCTGCATACCTACTACAATAGCATTAAAATACAAAATCAAAAGCTAGTAAAATTGAAATGAGAAATGTTTTTAAAAGCATGGAGACAATCAAAAATACTTCTCTTAGTAACTGACAAGAAAATAATCAAACACAAATCTGCACATCTATGAACTTATTAAAAAGCAAAATTCAACTCCATTGACCTATATGGAACAGTCAAACCAAAACTGAGAAAGTTAAGTTTTCCAAAGATGAAAATGTATATCCTAACAAAACACATTTGTTAAATCAATAACTAAAACTGTAGAAACCTAGAAAATGCCCCTAATGGTTAAAGCTTTAAAAAGAAATTCTATAATGATTCTGAACATATAAAACACCTCAAAATGGATATTATAAATTTTAAAATAAATGATAGTAAAAATCCAAAGTATTAAAACATGTGAAAGCTGGGCTGGTGGCATACACCTGTGATCCTAGGACTCTGGGAGGCTGAGGCAGGAAGATCACAACTTTGAGCCCATCCTAGGAAACTTACTGACTTAGGGACCTGTCTCAAAGTTAAAAAAAAAAAAAAAAAGAAAGAAAAAAGGGAACATGTAGCTCAATTTGAAGGCCCTGGTTTTAATCCTCTGCACTGAGAACAAATCACAAACAAAAATTTGTGGGATGAAGTTAAAGTTGTACTCAGGCAGCAATTTGTTATCCTTAATGTCATATATTAAAAAACAATTAGCCAGGCATGGTGGCATATTCCTGTAATCCCAGCACTCGGGAGGCTGAGGCAGGAGGATCGCTGTTAGTTCGAGACCAGCCTGGGCTACATAGTGAGTTCCAGGTCAGTCTCTATCACATAGTGAGACCCTGTCTCAAAAAAAACAAAATATTAGGGCAGGGGATTTAGCTCAGTGGTTCTTCTGCCTGCCTTGCAAATGCAAGGACCCAAGTTCGATCCCTGGTACCAAAAAAAATAAATAAATAAAAATAAATAAATAACTACTAAAGCTAAATTGTAACCTAGATATTAATTTAAACAAGAAAATGAATACAAATAACCCCAATAAAGGAAGCAATATAATTCACTTACTGTACAGGAAAAAAGCAATAATCACCTGATTATTCCAACAGATGCTGATAAAATTAAACACTCATGGAAGATTATTTAAAAAATACTTTTTGCAAACTAGAATAGAATGTTCCTTTATCTTTAACCTAATTTTTTAAAAAGTGCTCATAACACCACACATAAAGATGCATTATTGAAACAAGTCAGAATTGGAAACAAAGGAACATTTTCTTATTATTTACAGATACGTTCTTTGCTTTCTGAGAATATCAGTGAACATGGTGACCTCTAGCAGGCTTCCTTGCCAAGAAGGCATTAAATTGCTTCATCTTTCCATATTAGGGAGGCCATTTCTTTGTTCCCATATTGTACTCATGCTTTCTATTGTAGTAGCACTTATACTGAGTGATAATTGTTAATATGTTGTCCATACAACTGTGTTTACACGTCTGATAGCCTAAACAACAAACTAGCACCTGCTGCATGGTTTGCACTTAAGAAGTGTTTATTGGAGTAAATTGGACTACAATTATTCATAACCTAGAGGAAAGAATACAAGCCAGTGATTAAATATAAATACTAATAAAATAACATAAATACAAGTTAAACATTATATTAGTGTCATATTTACTCCAATGACATTTTATTTCACTACATAGATGCATATTTAGTAATGCTGTACTTACCTAAACACAATGGTGGTGTAGTCCATACCCCTTCTACGCAATGGGCCTCCTTAGATCCTTGCAGGAAATAGTGATCAAAGCATCTGTATTCTACAGAGGAGCCATTCTCATAGGTGCCTACTTTTGAACTGAGAATGACTCCATTTTGTATAAGTGAAGGAGATGCACACATTCCTTTAGATTCTGCAAAAATGATTTTAAAGTCTATAATGAATTGCATCAAGTTCTTTAATAATTGCTACAGAAATAAAATGAGGTAGCGCACTGTGTTAAAGGCATTTAGAGCACTGGTCAAATATTTTATGTATTGGAAACATGTCTGCAATAATGTCATGCTATATGACATATTATTATAATTAGAATTCCATGTTATAAAATGTAAGTACATTATCAATATCAAGTGCTATCATTGCTTTATCGTTCCCTTTCCATCTAGATGAAAAGTGAAAGTGTACGAGATCTCTCTTGACTCTTGCATTCCATATGTATCGTCTTCCTTTTCTCAAGTTAAAAGTAATAGTTCAAGGCCAGCCTGAACTTCATAGCTAGACTCTGTCTCAAAAAAAACAAAAGAAAAAAGTATTAAAAGTAATAATCTCTGTCACAAGGAGCACGCAAGATCTCACATTCTGCATCAAGCTGCTTTCTGAGCGGTGTCCAGAAAACCCTGAGTAGTGATGCTTTACAGAGTTCGGTATTGACATGAGAATAAGCAATCCTCTGATCGTTTGATGAGATGAATGAAATTCTTGACTTTTCTCCTTCATATGACTGACTTTTTGGCATTAAAATATATCAGCCTAGTCTTCCCACTTAAGTGAAATTTCTCACTGAAAGTTGGATTACTCCCAGGTAATAGATACGAGGAAAGAAGATGAAAAACTGCTTAGGATCATAAATATAAAGTTTTAATCAAGATCGTTCATATCTATTCATGAAGAATTGCTAAAAAGTATTCTCGTTTTACCTTTTCTGACACATAAAGGATATTTCACTTCTCCGCTATTACACTGCGCAGATAACTCGGACAGTGGAGTCGATGGAGACAAATCATAGCCTTGTTTACAAACAAAATCGATTAAATCCCCATGTAAGACTTTTCCTTCATATTTCCATTTCATCTCTATATTATTTCTGTTCATATGATCCACATCAACAGCGCATGGCTCTGAAAAGCAAAAGTTTCTCTTAAATTCTCTACTCATATGACAAATATGAATGCAACATGTTAAAAAATAAAAAGTAGAGCAAACATCAAAAAATGACATTTTATATTTGACATTGTTAAAGTTCCTCACAGATATAGATAATAATACCTTTTTACAATCAAATGATTTAATTTATACCTTTCCTACTATTTTCATTATGTCATAGATTAAAATAAATTAATTTGAATCATTAAAATTAATGCGGAAGACCAACCAGTTAGGTTAACCATGATTTCTTTTTGGTAAAATAATAAGCTTGAAATGGAAGATTATTTAATGTACAAATATTATAGAAAACTGTCCACTAGCATATACCAATAGATAAGCAAAGACCTATGACCTCATAGAGCTTGCCGTCTAGCTGAAATTCCGGAATAAATAACAAATGAAGTAAATATATGAGTTTTATAATTTAAGGACATCTTTAGACGGTGAAGCAGTGAGGTGTCATGGCCTCTGCCAGAAGAAACACCCAGCATGAAGAGCAGGATGGGAGAGCAGGACCGATTGGCTCACTTGAGGAAGAGTCAGGCGACCATCGAGCAGGAGCAGCCGGAGCAGGCAGAGGATGGAAAGCCTCGTGTCCGCAGTAACAATCCGAATAGAAGATTCTACTCCTTGTCACCATGTTGTCACCCACATCTGTAGCCAGCCCATTCTCAATCCCCACCGATAAGCAAGCTATGAACAGCTCTCCTCCTTGTCCTGACAATGACTGACCTTCAGCATGCGCTTTGGCGCCACACCTAAAAGCCGTGGACTGACTGCTCCAGATGAAGAAGGATAGAGTTCTTTGAACCTTGGCACTCAGCGTGAGATTGTTTCATGTTTACCTTTCCCATCACTATTTTAATCTACGCTCTGTAGTCAGGGTGACTACAATTCAATTACATAAAATATCACTTCTATCTCAATCACTTCATAAAATATAAAGGACTTTTAAGAAGACATGAGAGCAGTAGAAAAAGTATAGGTGAAGATCTATTTGAATCTGAATGGAAACAGCATACTAAGAATAATTTGGAAAGGTGAAACCATAAAACAAAGGTTAAAAGAGCTTAAGAGTCAAGATCGAAACTAATCTATGTTTTTTAAAAAGATAAATAAAAATTAAAAATAGTTACAGTGTATGATTCCCAAATGCATAATATAATCATATATAAAACTTTTATGAGTATGGGAAAATGGCTAAACAATCATTCATGGCAAAAATATATTGGCACTAAAAAAACTGAAAAATACCAAACTGATTATAAACAGATCATATTAAAATAATTTTCTGATTAGATTAATAGAATGTGAAGATTAAAATGCTCAAAGTTGATAAAGATTAAGAAAACTATTTCTTTAAAAAAATTTTGGAGACAGGCTTTGGCTATGTAGTTCAGGCTGGCCTTGAATTTGCAGCATCTTCCTTAGTGTCCTAAATGTTGGGATAAGACGCATGTACTACCATACCTGGAAAAAACTCTTACTTCAATTCATGATGAGTTAAAAATAAGAGTAAACCTTTGGAAAGACAATGTGGCAATTATGAAAAATTAAAATTCCAAATCTCTTTGGTCTGGAAATTTTAACTCAAGAAATATGAAAAAGAAGAAAACAAAACCGGGACAAAATAAATATAATTAATATTTTCAAAATAAAGATTTCAAATGCACAAATATTCAATTATGAAACATACTGTTTGAAATGTAAAACTGTTGCATACTAAACATTCATCAATAAAGTGATTTTATTAATTACGGCATACCTGCACTATGAAATAACATGCAGCCGTGAAAATATGTAGGTAGAAGTAAGTTCAATAATGTTTACAATGCATTTTAAGTGGAAAAATAGCAAGATACTTAACATTTGTATAGTGTGCTAGTATTTTTTGTTGTGTTAAGTAGAAAATGAATTAGGAGACTTTTATCACAGTCATTAATTGTTTCAGATAAAATTTCTGATATTTTGCATTTAGTTGCATCGATTATTAATATTTTGGTAAATAACAGTTATTTGCTTTTGTACTTTAAAATAGCGATATTTTAAAATTCATGGAAGTCTCAAAGTGAACATTTCATAGTTTTATTTGTAGGAAGCTTAGGATGCATTTCTCACTTGTAAAATTTATATTATGTGGGCCAGGGATTTAGCTAAATGGTTCCTCTGACTGCCTCACAAGCACAAGGTCCCGAGTTCGATCCCTGGTACCAAAAAATAAAAAATAAATAAATAAACAACTAACAAATTTTAAAGAATTTATATGGTAATGTAACATGCTCGATGTAACTGTAATGAGGAGTTGGATTGCTTTTAAATGCACCTTCAACAAGGCAAGTCAGAAAAGGAGGCAAATCTATTGGTTTGAAACAAAAATATATATATATTTTCTCAAGGTTATGTGAAAGTAACTGTTTTGATAGCTGCCTTGATTCTCCACCTGAAATATACATGTCCATTGTGTCATGCTTTAATCCCAAATATACTAAGAGCAGCTATAAACAGTTTTATATGATCAACAAGATGTCACAAAGATGATCCTCTGGGTGAAGATGCTGTTGCAGCAAAGCGAATAGCAATGTGTTCTAGCAAGGAAAGAACTGGGCTGATTAGTCTTCTCTCCAGATGACATTGTAAGGACATTACAAGCAGACTCATTAAAAACTACAGTTGGGGAAAGTTTCCAGTTTGGGGAAAAATATGAAAAGTAATTGGTCACAAAATTTGAATGTACTTGATGCTATATTAAATCATACACCTAAAGTGGTTCAAATTGTAAATTGTTTGCTATGTATATTTCCCTCAAAGAGTAATGGAGTAATAACTAGTATAGCACCAGGCACTAGGATATTAGAGATTTCCTACTTAAATAAATGAGTAGTGAAACATTTGAGAAAAAAAGATTTATACAAATTGTGTCAATGCTATAAATGCTATAAGAAATTTACATACAATTACAAGCATAATAGTAAAAGAAATTCAGCGTGTTCTCTTTCTTACCCAAGCAAACAGGTGGGGATGACCATTTCCCTTGTTCACATTGAGATGTTTTTGATCCTTTCAATAAATAATATTCATTGCATTTATATTCCACCGAGGATCCTGTTGTATAACTTGACAATAACCCATCGATAACAGCCCCGTTTGTTACTTCAGGTGGAGGCTTACAATTCTCATTATTTTCTAAGAAAAGAGGTTATTTTTAAATTAATATGAACTTTTAACAACATATAATTACATAACAGTAACCCAGACTATGATATCTTAAGATTTATACTATAGAATCCAGGCAATTGATTTCTATTCTAAGTTCATCAGAAATAAAAGAAATGTTCAGCTCAGGTATTTTTTTTTAAATTTACTGAACAAGAATAGACAGCAAGAACATGTATACATATTTTTGCCCTCTCTTGATTGTGAACAAATTATAATAAAGACACTCCTAAAATGCATAGAAAGGAAATTATGTTCTTTAGCACAAAGATTATGATCAATTCTAACACTTCCCTTTGGCTTTACCCACTTTTCTTCTTATTTCTCTTCATCTCAGTTCTCCTTTAACTCATAAAAATACCATTTTTTCTCTATAATCATTCTCACCTTCTGCAAATTTATTTGGCACCCTTTATAGCTTTTGTCTTATACAGTGAATATCTTGAGGATAAACTTGTTTGTGGAACTTTCTTCAATATTGGATCAAAGGTGAGAAGGAGGGCAGGAAGGTAGTGGTATCAGCAGGACTCACCTAAAATCAACAACACAGTCCTCTATCCTAGAGTGTGGGACATTCAGGGACGGGACGTGCACCACGCCCGTGGCCAGTCATTCAATTCAACCTGCCTTTATTTGCTCCTCTAACAAAGCACAGCCTCAATTAATGCACACTCATTAGAACTCATCAGCCACATTTATTTTTGCCATCCTAATTATTTTACATCCACTTAAATTCTACAGATAGCTCTATACACCTAAACGAGTAGCAGAGCAGGTAAAATAGCCAAATGTTTCTAACATTTGAAATCAGTGGCCTCTGTCTATGAGTATCTAGATCAAATAAACACTACAAAAATTTTGCCCTATAGGGTTAGATATTTATTGATGTTAATTGTAGTGTACGTACCAACACACTCAGGGGGAAGTGTCCATTTTCCACGGTTACAAGTAATCTCCTTTGATCCATGGAGTTGGTAGCCTCTTTCACATCTATACGTTACTTTATCCCCATTGTAATAAATCTTAGACTGCAGGTTTGCTGTACCGTTCTCAATGAAGGGTGGTTCCCCACAGGCGACCTTCTCCTTTTCTTCTGAAAAAGTACAATTTAAAGAGAAGAGACCACTTGGCTACGTATGCAGATTTCATTTCAGGTAAAGTTTATTCAAGATGTTACCAACCAATGCATTTTGGAGGTTCTGTCCATTTTCCATTTTCACAACGTATTTCTTCTGAGCCCTGGATCCCAAAATTAGGTTCACATTCTATATGAACTATTTCACCATGACGATAACTTGTGGAATATGTTTGAATTTTGGAGTTTAGAGGCAGAGGTGGAGGAGGACACCTATTTCTTCTTCCTTATGGACAAATACCAGTATGTTTAGTTATGCAATTGCAAACATAGAGATCTAATTAGATCATGATGTCAAGCACCATAGAAGTGTGTCAGATTCTAGGAACGCCTCTAGGACTCCCACCTCCCAGAATTCACTTCCTTGTGTAACAGCCCTCTCCGTGTGTGAAATTTTGACTTGTGTACAATAGTGTACAGTGAACGTGATGAATTCATGATTCTGTATGCATGATTATGCAACACAAATTTGCAATATCATTCTTGCTAAAGGTCTCTCTCTTCTTGCAGGTTTTGAAGAAGCAAGTGGCCACGTCATGAGCTTCCAGATGGAGAAGGTGACTCGACAAGGGGCAGAGGGCTGTCACCAGCTGACAGACAACAAGAACCTGAGACTCTCAAGTTCAGCAGTCTGCAAAGTGCTAAATGCTGTGAAGAGCCCCAGTGAATCTGGACAAGTAATTCCCAACCAAGCCTCAGGTGAGACTTCAAGTCCACCTTGATTGCGGCCTTGTTAGACTACGATTCAGAAGAGCCAGTAGACTACACTCAGACTCCTAACCTAAAGAAACTGAAATAATGCACTGGTGTGACTTGAAACTGCTGAGTTTGAGGTGCACTGATGAACTCATGAAATGATAATAAAGCAGCAAGAATTTTACAGTCACAATTTCCTTTAAATAGCTTTCTGAAGTAGGCACAATTATCTCTTCCATATTCAAAAAAAAAACCAAAAAACTCAAACTTCCACAGTAAATTCATAGCAGGTGACAGTTCTGTTCCTGAGCTCCTGTCTGTCTGAATTAAAATCCATTATTAACTATAAAATGCTGATTATATGAGTTTCTTATTGCCAGTGTAACAAAATACTACTGTTTAGTGGCTTAAACCAGTACAAATGAATTCCCTTACAGTTCTGGAATCCAAAAATCCAGAATGAGTTTCACTGAGCTAAAATGAAGATGTCAGAAATGCTGTATTCCTTTTGGAAATTTTAGAAGAGAATTAGTAATTTTGACTTTTCTATCCATCACTTTTGTGAATATCACACACACACACACACACACACACACACACACACACACACACAACCAGTTAGAATCACTGATGTTTATTTAAGCACTGTGTACATAATTTCATTGAACATACCCACTGATAAAAATACAACCTTAACTATTACATTCAGAATAGCTTGTATTAGATTATTTAATTTTCCACTTTCACTTCTGTGTACTATTCTGCTTTTTTAAGTGCCTTGCCCCACTATTTTGGAATTTGAAGTTTTACTTCAGGAAATATGTTTCCAATTAAGAAAGTGTCCTCACAAAGCCACTAGCTTGGGTAGTTGGATCTAATAATTCCCAGTTTTTTTTTTTTCGGTACTGGGGATTGAAGTAGGGATGCTGGGCTTGGCTGAGCAAGCGCAGTTCCACTGAGCTATATCGCTGGCTCCAACTCCCGATTTTAAAAGTTACTAATTATAATAGGAGATTTTAAATTCACAGTGGAGATTTAAAAATACTAAATTTAGAAGATATGTCCACTAGCATTGATTAAAAGATATTTATTTTTAATCAATATCTTCAGTCTAGAAATAGATATCACCCACAGATATTTTTTTCAAGACTCAGAAATTAAAGTTAATCAAGGTATGAGGAGGGGCCAGGGATTTAGCTCAGCAGTTTTGCCACCTGCCTCGCAAGCGCAAGGTCCCAAATTCGATCTCCGGTATCCCCCCAACCAAAGATATGAGATGTTATTGGTCTAAGAGTGAAATTTAAAAATTTACCTTCACATACAGGAGATTCTGGATACCAGCCAAAGTTATAGCACTGAATTAAGTCAGGCCCACTCAGATAATAATTTTCATGACAGAAAAACTGGACTACATCTCCTTCCTCATAGGTTTGCTTTACAGGATGAAAATATCCATTTTCTATTAATCTTAAAGAAGAACACTTTAATTCTAAAAGTGAAAGAATAAATAAAAATGCAAAGGAGTATTTACTTCTCCTGCTAGAACAAACTCATTACATGCCATATCCAAGAGAACTAATATATTTGTCATATTCTATTTTAACAAGTAAAACCTTATGAATTAATTCTGTCTATTAATACCATTAGGATTATTTCAATTTAATTCTGTGAAATAAAATGTATTTATTCTATTTGCCAACTTTAAATGATCAAAGTCTACTGTTAACGTAATTAACACTAACAACAAAAATATGAAAATGTAATTAGCATAACAATTTATAAACACTTCTCTATGAGAGAAGTTTTTCAGAAAATAAGTAAATTTTATTTAAAAAGTAAGTTTTATTCAAAATGAGAACCTACTGGTACATTTTGGTGTCAGGGACCAACCGGATGTGCGGCATTCCACTTCCTCCGATTGCTTTCCTCCAGCTGTGTAGTAACCGGCAACACACTGGTATCTCACTTTGTCCTTCACTTGGAATGTTTTCTGTGTCGTGGAATAATTTCCATTGTGTAATTCAGGGGTTAAACATGTTTCTAAAAAAATGAAAGTCATTTATTTTATGAACTTCATCAACAGCCTAAAATATCGAAATACATTTTCACTGAATCTTAAGAATATATATATGGCAAAACTGACCCTTGGCAAAATTGCAAAACTGTCAAAGTTTGCTTTTGCCTCTCTTTTTTTCCTACTTCCATGAGTTAACTTGAGCAGTCTTCTAGTCTTAAGATTCTGATACATTCATTGTACTTGACCAATGATCACAATTCAAACAACTCTTGTGAGGGTGGGATTTGGCTCAGTGGTTCCGTTGCTTGCCTCGCAAATAACTCTTGTGAAATAACAAATTTGATTATGTGGATTTGTACATTTCAAACAACTTAAAATATTCTAACAAATTATCCTGTAATAAAGAAAATAGTGATATATACATATAAGATATATAGAGATCTATCTATCTATCTATCTATCTATCTATATATCTATCTTTCATTTCAATTCTTTTCTATTAGTCCAAGTAGAAGTTACAGGAGTAGTTACAGGAGTTAAGAACCCCTGGAGGAAAAAAATACTTAGCATCTGAGGAAAACATTTTAACTTCCCACATTTTCAGACATGAAAATAAATTATGTTAAATAGAAATGCTTAGCAATAGAAGAAAGCACTAGCCTCATGGGCTCTAAAGTTCGGTTTGCAGAAATGATCCTTACACACATACCATGTTCTTTCATACAGGTGGGTTGAGAAGACCATCCGTCAGAAAGACACTGAATCACTTCTTCATCCTTCCCACCAGTGGTTTTGTATCCTGAAGCACAAGTATAACTCACATTCTCTTGAAATTTGTACAGTAATTTTACATCAGCAATGTAGCCATTTGTCAGTTCAGGCTTAGCGCATTTTTCTATGGGGGAGAAAATATTTCTTTGCTTAGCTTTATGGTGAAATTCAGCTTATTTTTTTAATAAGTGGTAAAATTAAGGCAAAGGCTAATATAACTCTGTTAGAATTTAAAGGACAGAGATAATTCTTACTCCACAATTCCTTAGCCTAATTTTGAAAATATCTTTTATAAAATTATTTTGGGAAATAGATTCAGCTTTTCATTGGCTTTCTTTATATTCCCTTCCCTTACCACATCTACTGTTAGAAAATTCATGCCCAATCGGTGGCCTCACCACCCTGAACACACCAGATCTTGTCTGATAGCAGAAGCTAAGCAGGTCAGGCCTGGTTCGTAGTTGGATGGGAGAAAATACATTCACAGTCCTTCCACTAATTGTCCTATTGGTAAATAGAAATAATTACTTTTTTATCTATTTCTTAATATTTTAATATGTTTGATGATATAATAAAACATTCCTATTTAATGGACCCTTAAATAATTCTACCAATATCTTAATATGGAAACTTTGTTCATTTTTCTTCCAGCAAATAGTTTGGGTTCATCTAGCTGTACAAAGCTCAATAGTCCATGCAGAATGTGATTAAATCAGATATGTTCTGCAAAACCTTTGAGCTTACAGATTTTTTTGATAAGTACTTGCAATAGTAATACATGAAATAAAATTATTTTAGCTTTATATGGAACACAATCATTTCTTAAAGGCCATCTAATTGAAGCTTTATAACAAATCAGTGCAGAAGGGTTATGAGACTTATCCAAACCTGAAACTAATATATTAGTTTAAATGTATTTAGTACTTCCTGTGTGACGTTATATGTTTTATCTCATGGAAGCAGTAGTGACCCCATTTTATAGATGAGAAACTTAGGCTCAGAATGTTTAAGTCATTTCCTCAGTGGCAGAGCTGACTTCACAGATTATATCTTAAGCATATACTATCTATCATGTCAATCTCTTCTGGCGCCTACTTCACTGTTCTTTGTTTTGTTTTTTGTTTTGCAGTAGTGGGGATTAAACTCAGGACCTTGCACTTGCAAAGCAGGCAGCAACACCACTGAGCTAAATCCTCTGCCCTATACTGTTCTTTCTTCCAAGCCAAAATAGTTAATAATTACAAGTTTTAAGATTATTTCTATACTCATTATGAATGAGATTTATTTATTAGAGTCAATCTGTTTTATGCTAATACAAAAAGTGCAATGTCAATATTATAGTTTGTCCCAAGTCATGGAATGGGTAATTATCCCAAATATATGTTTTTACTAGATATGTTAATGATTCTCAACTTCTTCTTCAAAGGAAACTGACTCAATTAGGGTCCCTTACCCTCGAAAAGAGGTTTAGAAAATTCTTAGCAAAAGAGAGCTTATGCAATGGAAGCCAATTAATAGTTTGACAATAGCATAGCGTGGTATAATGAACCCATCATAACACCTGCTCAGTAATTGGAGAGCAAATTTCAAATACACATTTTGGTGCAAGAAAAATTGGCTTGCAAAAACAGTGAGAAGTTTGTAAATGGTAAAGCGGTGAAGTAACAGTTGTGTCTTTACTGATGCCAGAGTCTTATGCATATTTCTGGATTCTGATGAAAAATAATGTATATAATAGGTTCTTCACTACTTAAAGTAACTCAGTTGCATCTCTCTACCACATGCAATTTGATAAATGATAATTTGAGTTATCATCCTTACTCCCTTCACAGGATATTATTAAAAATTAATAAAACATTTTTCTATGAAAGCATTATCTACATAATTTCAGGTATAGAACTTTATAAAAAGACAGTGTTGTTCTTATCTAACAAAAGGACTAAACATTTTATATACTTCATGAAATGAATTGTCTTCTTAGGAGCTAGTTTACTGTAGTACAATACTAAGCCATCATGTGGACAGAATGTGCTCACTTACTGAGGCACCTGGGTTCTGGAGACCAGCCTTCTGTTGTACAACTTGTTCGCCCTTCTTGTTTTCCACTTTCAGTGGTATAACCAGCCAAGCAGAAAAATGACAATTTTTTGTTTATGCTCATTGGAAAGTAAAAACTTTTAAAAGTATAATAATATTGGGCAATCCTTCCATTTTGCACAGTTGGAAAACCACAAGTTTTCTCTGAAATAAGCAAAACCGAAACTGAAAATGGGAAAACCATATCTCACACCATGAAATTTCTGATGAAGAAACATTTGTGAAGAAACATTTGCAAACACTTCAACTTATACTTATTTTTATTGTCTAAATGTTTAAGGTACTTTTGTGACCACCAAGCATTCCTTTACTTTTGCCATTCTAAGTAATCTTCTAGCAACTCTAAACAACCCTGCCAATCGGGGTAAAACTGGTGGGCTACTTCCTCAAGGAAGATTTCCCAAACTTTGTGGACTAGCACTTTCTGATAGATACATAATGCAACTTGCCTGTGTAACTTTAAATTTTCTAGTGGTGACATCATTAGAAGGAAATAATTGAAGTTAGTTTTAATAGGTTTAATTTCATTCAGCCTATTAAAATATTTTCCATTCTTTTTATCTTACTCTCTAAAATCCAGAGTGGGTTTCTACTACATATCTGAACTTGAATAACAACTTCTCACATACTCAATAGTCAGAGTTGTCCCTCAGTATTGGTGGAGAATTGATTCTAAGACCTCCCTGCAGATATCAAAAGCTAAGGATGCTTAAGTTCCTTGTATAAAATGGTGTAGTATTTGCATATAATTCCACTTCACATGAACTTCAGATATTTAAAATACCTAATAAATGGCTACACCTCAGTTTACTTGTGTGGATTCAGTATAGTACTTGGCATATGGCAACAGCAAGTTTTGATTTATGGAACTTTCTGAAATGTTTTCCAAATATTTTCTATCTCGATCTGGTTGAATCTGCACTTTGGAAACCATGAATAGCGAAGGCTATGGGTCACGTCAGCTATATTGGATGGCACAGTTCTAGAAGAGAAGAGGTTCTCCTAAAGATGTGCAAATTCACATACTGTGGGGGGAAATGGCTTTTGTTTTTCTTCTAAGAAAAAGACAGCCAATTAAAATAAAATTATTGGGCAAGAACTTAACAAACGGGATAAAGTGTTCCTTACTAGTCATAAAGGAACTACGCATTTAAACCACCATGAGCTAGTACGGCAAATCTACAAGAATTGCTGAAATAAAAAGATGGACTATCTCAATGATTGGTGAAGATATGAAGAAATAGTTCCTCTCATACCATGATCGACAGCTAAGTTAGACATTAACGTACAGTCAGAAAGGGACTGGACTGTCAAGGAAGCCAGCAGAAAAATAAAGACATTAAAAATGTGGCTGGAGGTGCAGCTGTCGAAGGCCAGGCCTCCAGATAATTGAACGACCAGGCCTGCATGGCTCCCTGAAGGGTACTGGAGTTATACTGTAATTGGTATTGTCTGGTCCAGTAAAGTCCACATAGGCATCCGTCACCACAGCTTCTGGACCTATCCCTCCCCCAAATACCTTTGTCCTTTCCGTGTACCCTTGCTGTGTGACCTGCTTCCCTACTGGACTAATATTAGCTGAGAAGATATGTGGATAATCCTATAGGCTGATTATAATTTGACTCATGTGTTACCCACATTGTGACTTCGCTGTATAAATTACCCTGACAAACAACCTCTGTGACAACTCTATAACCCCTCCCATCTCTCAGGAGCTATTCCTGTTTCCCAATAAACCTTTCCTACTCTTAACCTCCACTGTCCTTGGGAATACTTTCTTTGATTTCAGGGGACAGGAACTTGGTGTCTCTGACATCTAGTAGTTTGGAGGTTATATTTTCCCCCTATATCAGTACCATTTTCATGTGAGAGTTCAAATGGATGTTGTGGGAAAATGTCAGGGTAATAATATTTATTAAAGCAGAGTACATAACACATGAACTAACAGAAAAGGATACATTTGTGAACACCAAAACGTGTAAAATAATGTCCATATCAGCACTATTCATAGAACCTCAAATTATTAAAAAAAATGGGCCCATTAATGCCCAAAAAGATAAATATATTTTAGACTATGCATACAACAGAATATTATACAGCACAGAGGTGAATTTCACATTTCATATGAAAGAAGTCAGCCACAAATAAATTATCATATGCATTTAAGTACTTTCTAAAAGAGTACTAGCCCCTAGTAATGAAGTCAGAATAGTTAATTTTGGGGTTCATTTTGAGTGGTCATTTGGAAGGTGTCTGGGGTACTGTTGTGTTCTCTGTCTTGATCTGGATGATAGAAAATTGGGTTAAAATGCATACAAATTTATCTTCTGACATTCACAGTATATATTATATTCCAAATAAAATGTTTATTTTTAAAAAATCTATATGTTAGGGGTCTTTTTAAAATAAAGGTACCTAAACAAAACAAAAACAAAGCCTTGGCAATCCTTGGGAGCTATGTTGAAAAGAAACAGTAGTCACGGGTGTTGGAAGTTTTGAAACCAGTTATTACTCTGGTTTCAGTGCCTTGTCCGAGCACTGTCTACCCAAACGCTAATCTGAAGCATCAAATAATAAGCCTGAGGAAAATGGGCACAGACAGAGGAGTACCATACAAGTGCAAGCACCTAAGAGCAGGAGAGCAGAGAGAAGCACGTGCAGGAGAGTGCCCAAGTGCTGAGAACCCTTCTCCCTATTTCCTTAGCCAAGGACCAGAAATTCACAGGGAGAAGAGTCTTCCAACTTCTCCAGCATCTCTATAGTGAGTACACGAGAATGTTCCCTGAGGGTCTCTTGTCGGACCCAGAAGGGAGACAGATGGGTGGACGATATCCTGTACCACGGCTTCAAACGTGCCCTGTCTGGGCAGGCCCTTCCCTCCCCATCACCAGGAGAGACGCAGTACAGGTTACAGGAGCTGACATATCATGCGGAACCATGAATTCATTCAAAAATCACAGTAAGAAATGTGAGGCGCTCTGCTAATAACAATAAGAGAAAGTGAACAAGTGACAATAAATATCAGCTTTATAGCACACTTAACAAATAGGTGGAGAATTTCAAGTTCACATAATGGATAACCTGGAATAGATAATGGGAGAGACTGATATTCTAGACCAGAAATAAAGGGCTAAGAGAATAAACAAAGAAATTTTCTGAGCATGAAAATATATTTATAAATAAGGAAAACAGCAGAACGGTTTTAGCCAAAGATCGAATGAGTAAAAACAAAAATTTAAATTTTGCTTTGTGACATTAAGGCTCCCAACACACACAATTCCAGAGGCAACAATCACACGGTGTGATTCAGAGGGGCAGGAAAGAAGCAGAAACCATGTGGCAAAATTTTGTGAATGTGATTATTATATCAACAGTAATGATTTCTTTCAATGAAAGTCACAGTCCACAAAGCATGATAGCATTTTGAAAGAAAAAAAGTGTGATGTCTGGCCAGGGATGTAGCTCAGTGGCTCCATGCCTGCCTGGCAAGCACAAGGCCCTGAGTTTGATCCCTGGTACTGGATCGGGGGGCTGCAATGTCTTAAAATTGAGAAAAAGTTAAGACTTACAATTTACAGCGTCCCCACAAGTCAGCCATAAAAAGGCACAAAGCAAAGGAAAATGCCAGTCACATGTAAAACAAGAAATCACAGATGTCTGAGCATCTAAAAATGGATATAAAGACATGTACAAACTAAGAATCAGAGAATTGCAAATAAATAAAAGATACCGGTTCATGAACAGCAAAATGGCACATAGTGCTGAAAAAGGACCACAGGAGGCAGAAAGTCACGTCCTGTTTTAGAGACGATGTACATTTAAATAATCACTCTGCGTAGCGACCTTCCTTATGTACTCAGAGAAATGCATGTGAAGTCTGCCTCTCAAATCCCTCACGAGTAAATAGGACTGAAGAAATTCTCACAGAGAAATAAGGTGATGTGACGGTATTAATTTCAGACAGGAGACAGAGAATTACAGTGTCCATTATTGGAACAATAGATAGGTGAGATACAAGAAGTACCATGCAGCAGTTAAAAACAACAGATCCAAAACTGTAAACATATTCGAACAGTATTAAATAAAATAAGAAGACAAAAATCTAGTGCAAGTTTCTATTAATGTGACTGTAAAACACCCACAAAGCATTTTACTAAAGTATTTGACTATTTAAGAACGGACCCAACATGATGGTGGGGCCCAGAGAAAATGCAATTCAAGATCAGGGAGGAAAAGAGAAAATGTGTAAAGAAAGCAGAAGTTAGGCCTGTCAGAGTACAATAATGATTGCGTACCATGAGATGAGAACACGTAGCTTGATTTCTCACCCTGAGAGAACAACAGGGCGATCACAACAGGGTCTGGGAAAGCATGGCACATGGGGTCAGGGTCCTTCATATGTGGAGACTGTATTTTTTGTTTGTGTGAAACAAGATTGTAGCCACGTAATAGAAAATTAATCAAAGTGTAGATAAGAGACAAATATATTAGCGGTATATCTATTTAGACAGAGAAATAAAATCAAGGGAAACTTTGTGCAAATTATCCTACTATAGAATGAAATGCATCAAATAAAATAAATGTCATTTACTTCACTTTCATCATTTTGATTGAATTCTTAATAGAAAGCTTATAGTAAACTATTCAACTGAAAAGCAGGTATAACCTATAGGTGTTATATTTCAGCAAGTTCTCTAGTGTCCATTTTAGAAAAGGTTTATTTCAATTGTCTCCCACTTTTTATACTCACTATTGCTGCTTGCTAAGTAGCCTGGATACATCTTCATCCTACAGTCTAACTACACTAACTCTTCTTAGCACAAATCACAATAGTGCCTAGCTTTTATTGTCACACCCGATTTATACACTATGGGTAAAAAGGTTTCTAATAGGAAATTAACTGGAGAGTTGGGGTAACCTGTTGTCCAGACATAACTATTAATAAGGACTCTGTTTCTCTAAAAAGTGTCCTTGTTTATATAATCAACTGTGTGATCCTCTTACTAATGACTATTGATAATGCCAACCATTATCATAAATCATTGGACTTGACATAAATCATTGGCATAAATATCAAAGTTAAAGAGTAGAAAATCAGGCTCATGATTTATGGTTATTTTGTTTTCAAATTTCCTACATGAAGCTGTCACAGTATGAACAAAGGATTAAAATTGTACAAGTTTTGTTAGTGTTAAAAATGGATTCTTACATAAAATTAGGATGAAGTGTTATATGTGACTTTTAAATAACCATATTGCTAACCAGAAAACCCTTTCATCTAAATACTTTGATCCTAGTCTCCATAAAACTAGAGAAATCAAGGATTTTGTTTCGTTTTTCTGTCATGCTACTAGAATAATAACATAATAATTTACCCAGAGGCTGATGTTGTTATATCCTTAAAAAACGTGTTATAAAATCAATATACCAAAATAAAAATATAAAAAGTTTTACATTAACAGCTGAATACTGGCATCCCAATTGATATTTTCATAGAATAAAGAATATTAATTTTACCTTCTGCACGGAGTTCTCCTGAGATCATTACTATAACAATAAAAGCCAATTGTTTCAACCTCATCTTCAATGGTGTGCTTCATGAAGATTTTAGCAATTCCAAATGCTGGAAATTTGTCATTCGGTACACAACACTTTCTTGAAGAGAAAGTTAATAATTTACAACATCTAAGGCTATGTGGTGAAACCTTTTATTTCAATTTAATATTTTCAAATAATGTTAAAGTCATACAACTATGTTAATCGACATTACTGTTCTACCAGAGACCAGTAACAATATAACAACAAATAAGGACAATAGCCACAACATAATTAACACAGGCTACGTCAGCTGCGCGAATTTTCAACTCTGATTCCCAATTTTAAGTTCATAGAGTAAAGTTCATCTGGCCACTGATGTTTACTGATATTGATCAAGTGAAAGGATGAACTTAGGAACAAGAGATAATAAAGACATGATGTTAAAAGGAGTGACAAAAACATAAGGTGAATGTTTAAATGTTTGAAACTTTATTACAGTAAATGAACACTTTGCTATGAATGCCCCCCAAAACCTCCACTTCTTCAAACACAATCATCCTATTTTTTCTTGCCACTTTCTGAAGCAATTCTGGAAGTAATCTTTCATGCATATCTTTATGAGGTGTGATAAAAAATAAAATGAATGCTGGCACCAAGTGTCCTTTATCCATCTTATTCGCTGGATCTGGCACAGTGCTAATCCTGACTCTTCACCAAGGTCAAAATTACCACTAAGGGTAAATATTTTGATTTATTCTAAACATTGAGGCAGGCAGAACAGTGCAACTAAAAAGAGTCATGAAAGAGGACTGCCAGAACTTCTTCAGAAAGTGTCAAGAAGAATGGTATATGCGGGTTCACAGGCAGAAGGAGTATTTTGAGGAAGATTAATAGCAATGTGTCTTTTACTGTAATAATTTTTTTGATACCAGTGATCAAACTTGGGTCCTTGCACTTGCAAGGCAAGTGGTGGATCCACTGAGCTAAATCCCTGGCCCTACTGTAATAATTTTTTAAAAATGAAACATTTAAATGAGAACCAAGACCTGTCACGTAAAGGTACAAGATCCCAACGACAAATGTAACTGTACTGTATCCCTAAAATGTACCAATAAACTCAATGAGGAAAAAATAAATAAAAAAATAAAATAAAAAATGAAACACAGTCACACTGCATGTTATTCGCTAGATCACGCTCCTTGAAGGCATAAATGATCTTGTCTCAGTCGATGATAGAAAAGTATTGTTAAAAATACTAATGGCTGACGTTTAGGGTTTGAACTCTGTGGCAAGTGGTGAATAATCACTTTGGTATATCATCACTCATTTATGAAAAGTGTTTTTAATGTCCATTATATACTAGGCCTTCCTGTAGTCTGGTGGAAGATAGTAGTTAAAAAATAGGCTAAATTTGTTATCCTTATGGGGTTCATATTCTAGGGAGTTGTTGCTGTTTTCATACAGGACCTTGTGCTTGCCAGGCAGGCATGGCGCCGCTGAGCTACATCCCCAGCCCTCTAATATGTTTTAAATTTAAAATAACACTAATAATACTATATGGTGAGAACTAGTATCATTTTAATTTTGTAACATTTTATAAAAATCTAAAAGTGCCCATACCAAGTCTACATATTAACGAACTCTCGCAAACTGAACACTTCCATGAATACAGAACTCACAACAAGAAACAACATACAAACCTCTAGAGTCCCTTACAAGTTACTACTGCAACCACACCAGTGTGAAACAGTATCTTTCCTTCTAACGGTAATTTGTTTTGCCTACTTTTACATAAATAGCATCAAGTAGTATATATTTTATCTAATTCCTTTTTTAACATTTTGAGAGACAATCATATTTTAAAGATGTAGCAGGTAGTTGTCTGAATAGTTTTCCATATTGTGATTATGCCACAAATTATCCATTCTGCTGTTCATAAAACGTTGAATAATTGATAGTGTCAGGAAATATTTTGTTATCTGCTTATTTTTAAAGATACTCTTCTCGTTAAAAGATTTTTTTCAAACAGAACCTCTACCTGGATTCTACCATTAACCTCTCAATTCTTTTTAATTCTAAAATACTTCAATTAATTCTATTTTTAATAGTAGATATCCAAGCCGGACAGAGTCTTAAACTGCTAAAATTTCCCACACAAGATTTGATAATCAACCAATTATTAATAGAAATATCAGAAATGAGGCTAGAAAATAGAAAAGGGCCTACAAGATAATCCTGATATTGGCCTGTACAGACACAGACTTACAGAGAAGTGCAATTCTTACAGTTCAACACTTGGTATCAAAATAGAATCCTGAGCCAGGCGTGGTGGCACATACCTATAATCCCAGCACTCGGGAGGCTGAGGCAGGAGGATCGCTGTGAGTTCAAGACCAGCCAGGTCTACATAGAGAGTTCCCAGGTCAGTCTCAACTACATAGTGAGACCCTGTCTCAAAAAAAAAAAAAAAAAAAAGTAGATATCCAGAATTTATTTGCATAACTGGGACTTTATACTTTGAGCAACACATCATTATTTTCCTTTCTCTCTAGACCCTATTAACCATTATTCAACATTTTCCTTCTATCTATTTGACTATCTTACATACATCAGTGGGGATGTGAGCGCTTGTTTTTCAAGGTTTCATCATCCATCCAAGTCCATCCAGGATTTCTCTTATCCAAGGGTGTGTAAAATGGCCATTGTTTGTGTATCCAACTCTTCTTTATCTATTTATTCCAACAATGAACAGTTTGTGTATTCCTGTATCTTGACAATTGTGAATGATGCTGGAATTCACAAACTGGTGCAGCCATCTCTTCGAAATTTCCATTTCAGGTTCTTGGGACACACGTCCAGGAGTAGGACTGCTGAATCAGGTAACTGTTCCTTCGATGTTTTGAGAAATCTCATTGTTTTCCAAGGACTGTGCCCGTTTACTGCCACCCCGATACTGCACATGGTTCCTCTTTCTCAACTTTCTCAGCAGCAGCTCTCGTTTTTATTTATAATAGCCACCCTCCCAGGATTGAGGTCGCATATATGTGATTTTCACTTTCATTTCCCTGATAATTAGTGATGTCAGGTGACATTTCATGTGCCTGTTGGTATTTGTTTGTCTTCTTTGGAGAAACATCTATATAAGGATTTTACCCTTTTAAAATAAGGTTATTTCTTTTGCTTTTGCGTTGTGGGAGTCGCTCATATATTTTGGCTATCAGCGCTTTGTTAAATATGTGGTCTGCAAACATTTACTCAAACTTCATACTTTTATCTCCAGGCTTGATGGATTCCTTTGCTATGCAGAGCTTTAGTTTGATGTAGATCCATTCTCTGTATTTTTTATTTTGCTGCCTTTCCTGTAGTTTCCTATAACATTTTCCTCATTTGCATCTGAACCACATCAGCGTGTTAACTTTAATGTTATGCAAGTAGATATTAAAAAATATAAAAAAACTTTACTTCTATGAAAAAACAAAATATCATAAAATTAGAGAATAACAATAATTAATCTACAATGTATTATGATTTGAAAATAATGGTCAAAATATGACGCAGAGTGTAAGCCATGAACAAAAATATATTCTTTTATAGGGCCAGGTATTTAGCTCAGCGGTACCATGTCTGCCTCTAACGCACAGGGTCCTGAGTTCGATTCCCAGTGCCGGGGGAAAAAATTATTTTACAAAGCCATGAACACATCATTTTGCAAATGTACAAATATCAAACTTCAATTACCTTCACTATAGGATATGACGTATTTATTAAGGCTAAAATTCACACTTTAAATTGTCTTTTCAGAAACTTTGTCTAGTTTTGCTTGTTTATTGTTAATGTGGTAGAGGTTTGGAGTCACTCAGCTGATTTGTAATCTCAATAACCAGATTATGACTTTAGAAAAGTACTTTTCTTTTGCATTTAAAATTCTTTATCTCTGAATAAAAATAAATTCATTTCTAAAATAAAGCTCATCCCTAATGCAGTAATAGCTACTTCTATGTTTTAGAAATAATTTTGAGATTAATTCAGTAGTCCAAGTTTGCTGATCACTTTTTTTTTTATCCTCATTGAGTTTATTGGTACATTTCAGGTATACAGTACAGTTACATTCATTATTGGGATCTTGTACCTTTACATGACAGGTCTTGGTTCTCATGTTTTCCCCTTGTTGCTGACCTTTTAAATAAACATTAAAAATGGCTCTAGAAATAAAATCCTAAGGTTTCATAAAAACAAAATAAAATTGCCAAAAGCTACCAATGTATAACTCTATACCCAGTATGTTTTAAAAATGAAGCAAGAAAAGTTAAGAAAAACGCCTTTCAGACATACATAGCTGAAAGAATTCACCAGCCAACCCGCATTGAGTCATATTAATCAAAGTACTTCAGGCAGAAGGAAAATGATACCAGATGAAAATCTGCACCTACAGAGGACCGAAAAGTCAACAAATAGCACCTGTATGAATAAATACAAAGCTTAAAAATATAAATATATTTTTTAAAATTGAATTTATTGGTACATTCTAGGTAGACAGTACAGTTACATTCATTACTGGGATCTTGTACCTTTACATGCCAGGTCTTGGTTCTCATTTTTTTCCTCTTGTCCCCACCCTCCCCTCCCCTCCCTCCTTCAAACACTTTAATTCCATTTTTACATTTTCTCATTTTTTTCTTCCTTTTCCCTTATTCCCCCTTCCCTATCCTTCTCACTGTCCCTACAATTGTTTAAAGTAAAAATGATGAAAATGTTAGCAATTTATTGTAAGGTTTACTAGAAGTAAACTGTTGACAACAGCACAAAGGAACAGAGAAATTTAGTAAACTGGAAGATCCTTGTACTCGATGTTATAGAAATCTGTGTATCAAGTAACAAGAGTTATATTAAACAAAAAAGTTACGGATCAAGCATGACAAAAATAAAACCCATTCAATCGATCCAAAAAGGATAGAAAAGAAAAAAATCAGATGAAATGACTAGAAAATGAAAATAGATTTAAATTCAGTCACATTAATAAACATAACTAAACTTTAAATACCTCCATTAAAAGAGGACTCGTTTTAAAAATAAAGGGCCAATAATATGCTTTGAAAAGAAACCCATATCACTCTAAAACACAGATAGAAGTAAAATACAATTAGACAGTGTGTCAGACAATGGCTTCCCAAATATCCCTATTCTAATTCTCAGAATCTTTGAATGTTACTTTATTTGGAAAATGAGTTTTTGCAGATGTAATTAAGGATCTTGGGATGAGATCATGCTGGATTACTAGGCTGTTCCCCCTTATTAATTCAATGAAAAATATTCCAAGAGTGAGTCAGAAGATTAAACAGGCGGGGAGTAGTGGCGCTCGCCTGTAACCCCAGTACTCTGGAGGTTGAGGCAGGAGGATTGCTGTGAGTTTGAGACCAGCCTGGGCTACATAGTGAGTTCCAGGTCAGACTCATAGTGAGACCCTGTCTCAAAAAAAAGAAAAAAAAAAACCCAGAAGATTAAACAAAGACATAAGGAGGTAATATAGCTGGGTGTGGTGGTGCATGCCTGTAATCCCAGCACTCGGGAGGCTGAGGCAGGAGGATCGCTATGAGTTCGAGACTAGCCTGGGCTATATAGTGAGGCCCTGTCTCAAAAAGAACGTAATACGATCAGAGACTGGACTGATATGGCTAGAATCCAAGGAATACCTGGGTCATTATCAGCTGGAAGAGATAGGAAATAGACTCTCTCCTGGGGCATTAGGGGAGTGTCATGATCGTCATTTCAGACCAGTGAGCTACAAATTGTGAAAGAAATCTCTAATACTGTAAGCCGGTAAGTTTGTGAACATTTGTTATAGAAGCTTAAAAAATTAATATACATGCTAGGCATGCCTAATCAGAAGAAACATGGAATGTCCAAAACTATGAATGCACGTAATGCCAAGAACCATTTTAATGCTTGAAAATGCTTCAAATATTACATATATTTTATCATAATTAAGAGGGGTGCTATGTTAATATCAAGCAATGTTTCAGGACAAAGAATAAAAAGATCATCTGATCATTACAGTGGTAAGTATATAAACACAATAACAAAGATCTACAGAACTAAAAGAGGGAAATATCCATATTCTAATCTCCAGAACCTTTACGTGGGTTTCTGTAGATGTAATTAAAGATCTTGAAACAAGATCACGCTGGATTACCAGAATATTCACCTTAATTCAATGAAAAATATTCTAAGAGTGAGTCAGAAAATTAAAGAGGAGGTAATGTGATCAGAGACTGGATTGGATAAAGAGAGTCCCCAAAAAAAAGTATATATATATTTTTATATGTATAAATGATCGATTGATGTTCTGAGAAATGTACAAATGAAATTTAATGGAGAAAGAATAGTCTTTTTAAATAAATACTTCTGGAACGCAGGCAATCCATATGCAAAACAAAAAACAGTACTTTGATCCACTATTTGTTCCATATAAAAAAATTAACTTAAAAAGGATCAACAAATTGTATAGCAAACTGATACAACTTCTAGTAGAAAAACAGAAAATCTTTGTGGCCTTGGATTAAACTCTTTTTAGCTGTTTTTTTTATACCAAAAAGTATAATCAATAAAAATAAATTAGACTTCACTGAAATTAAAAATGTCTCTTCAAAAAGCACAGTTAAATGACAGACTAGGTGAGAATATTTGCAAGTCACGTCTTGTGTTCAGAATATGAAAAGAACTCACAACTTAGAAAGTATTTTTTAAATGGTCATGACATTAAAAATGGCAAAATACACACAAATGGATACCAAACGTGATTAGCATTAGGAAAATACAAATTAAAATTACTATGAAAATGCAGTCATCTATGTCAAATGCTTAAAATTATGATGGACCAGAGCAAGTGTTTCTGAAAGTATTTTCAAGGTATATATGCATACACAGACACGTATTATGAGAACACATTACATAACACCCTCAAAATAGGGGTCTTTTTTGAAAATTGGATTGGACATATAAAACAAGAAAAAGATTTGAGAATCTGGCTAAGTAGGTGAACATATTTACCCATTAAATATGAGATAGAGTAAAAAGACTCTACACCTAGCGTTAGGAAACACAAATGAGAATGCAATGCAATTATATTACTTTTATCTTTTGTATCTCACGATTTCTTTCAGCTCACCTGATTCAGCTGTTTTTTTTTTTTTTTTTGTACTTCTAAATGAGTGAGAGTGGTTTCAATCCATTATATTTGACAGTGTATAACCTTAATGAATTTCAAGGTGGGTAACAATTTCACCCTATCTAGTCAAATTAGGGTTGTTTACGCAGTCTTTTATAAGCAGAGAGGACAGCCTTAGAATTCCTTTATTTGTCAAATCTAACACATCTCCCTAGGCAGGGACAAAAAGGGAGCCCTGGTTAAGACTGATGTTACTGCTCACTTCAACCAACGGTAATTTGTACAGTTGAGCCAGGGGAGAAAAAAGATGTAGGCTCAAAGTCCTCTAACACTTTTCAGCTTGATATTGAACAATAAAATAATAATAACAACAACAATAAAATAGTTTTAACTAGAAGTCACTGTCTTGTATGTGTAAGTTCATTTAATATTTCTTGTGCAACTACTAGGTTATACCTATCTTAAAGGAAAACAGTGCCAGTAACATTTTTATATTGGCCAATTAAGTCTTAGCAGTATAACATATCAAAGTGAATAGACCATTTATTTATATTAAAATTCTGTTGAAGAAAGAGTAGAAGGCAACGGGAGAGTCGACAAAAAACACAGTATGGAAGACCTGTCCTGTAGAGGCGCAAGATCCCAACGATGAACGTAACTGTACTGTGTCCCTGAAATGTACCAATAAACTCAGTGAGAGAAAAAATATATATAGTATGGAAAATAATATTGCTAAGAACTCTTAATATACTTTATTGGGAAAGAAAAGTTCTCCAGAGACACTTTCAATATTCTCTTTAACTTTAATGAAAAATTTAATGAACAGTTTAGTTACTTGTAGTATATATATATATACATTTATTTTTAATACAAAGTCAAACTTTTAAAACTTGTACACGGAAAGCAACATATTCATGATTAGCTTTAGTATTTCTTCATACTAACACACTGAAGATGTTTACATTTACTAATAAGGAATGCCTACTGTATCCATCACCATTTGAATAGCTTGCAGGGGATTGGTGACTTCTTCTATATTATCTCTTCTCAAAATCCAATCGGGCTTAAGTCTGTTTAAAGAACAAACAAAAAAATTGGCATTAATACAGTTCTTCCCCTAGAAGGGAACTCAATGTTCTGAACTCAGTATGGCTACTCCTGAACACATTTCCTTTACAACCCTGTCGAAGGGTTGGGAGAGCTCTGTACCGCTACCTACTACGGCTTCCTTAAAGCTTATGCTATCTGTGTGTGCTTCAGCAGCATGCACACTAGAAAGCTTACACTGCCCAGGTCCAGCACCACCTTTCAGTCACGGATGAAACTCCCGATGCCTTATTTTTGGGAAACTGGCTCTTGGTCTTCTCTCAACTCGTGTCACCATTCTCAGCCACACCAACATTCACGTGGCTCTGAGGCCAAGAGCCTGGTCAGCTTTCGCCATTTTCTTATGTTCTTCCACAACTAATCCTTCCTTACACGGTCATATATTAGACCTTTCTTCTTCAGAAGCACACTTCCACTGAAGTCTCAATTTGAGACTTCCATTGTCCAACCACCACTTCGTTTTATGCATATCATCTGCTTCAGTACAATCACTGTTTGAACTCCTCCACCCAGCACATACCCATCATCCCACGGAGTGCTGTCCTCACTTCTCTCCCTAAGTAGCTTAGTGAGCTCAATATATTTCATTTGCTAATGCCATGAACTGTTTCTCTTGCCTATACAACCGCGGGGAAAATTGTATTTGAATTTTAAAATGAATACTGTACAGAGAGTTTAAAAAAATTATACAAACAGGCTGATCTTCTATTTTATATCAATCGCAGACCTAAATTTGGACATTTGAAACTGCCTAGTATACTCCATTTCTCTCCAACACGACTACTTTTTGATCCTTTCCCTTTCTACACATGTCCCCTGTGTACCCTCTAAGTGGTGCCTCTGCTGAGTTTGTAACTTATTTGTATTTTCCCAGTTTATGTCACAGGTTTCTCAGGCTCATCCAGAATAAAACTCATCACGCAATACTCCTTCCCACTCAGTCCCACCCTTTCTTCAGCTTCAACTTCCCACCCTTTGGCATTCATGCCATGGACGCTTTTCCAGTCATCTTCCTCCAACAGGAACTCCAGGTTATAGCCTTTCTTAGCATTTGTCACAATCATTATTACTTTCTTCACCAATCTGCTGCTCATTGTCATTATCCTGCGCTACCTAGCTCTATGCTGCGTAACAACCTCAAGTCTGGCACCCTGCAATGCCAGATGTAGCTCTACAGCACTTTGCTACTACTCTCTGACAGTGAGAGAGGTCTGCCTGGTTAACCACATAAGCAAACACCCAGTTTTGAAAAAACTGTAAAGCAATAGGTCTTAAAGTAGTTAGACTATAATTATCTTCACACATCTGTAGTATGCTAAATGGTGGCCCAAAATACTTATTCACGTCTTAATCACAGAACCCGTGTATGTTGCCTTACTTGGAAAAGAAATGTTATACATATAATTAAAGGATCTTGAGATAAGATCATCCTTGAGCACGGTCTGTGGTAACAATAAATCCAATGACAAGTGTCTTTACAGATGCACAGCAGGGAGGAGAAGGCATGTAAAGACAGAGCAGAGATGAGAGTTACACAGCCACTGGGCAAGGGACACGTAAGAGACAATGAAGCTGGAGGAGCAGAGAAGGCCTGTCCTGGAGAACCTTCAAAGTCGGTGTGGCACGGTTAATTAATACCTCGTTTTTGGACTTCTGGAGAGAGTAAGTTTCTGTTATTAAAAAGTCACCAAGTTTGGGGTACTATGTCACAGCAGCTCATAAAAATCCAGGATGATTATGGAAGGCCTAGAGGTTGAGATTTTGGTCGAGAGACTCTTAAAGCTAAAGGTCTAGTTTGTTCTTACTGAGGAAAATAAAAATGATATAACAAAATTATAAATAGCACTTGCTCTTAACTGTTTAATGCAAGAAGTTTGTTGGAATAACTAAAATACCCAAAACACTAATTAAAATATAAATAACCAAAGCAAAATTAGTATTATCTTATTGTTTTCTGAGATTGCCTCCTTTAGAGTTTACTGAATATTCTATTTGGATGTTGCTTCTCCACTGTCAAGAACAATATCTTATGGTCAATGGTTAATACTGGTAAACACTTGTTAAATGAATCAACGGTGACACAAAATTATAGAGGGCATTTAACTACTTACCTTGAAACTATTCTGGTCCTTCCAGGTTTTTCTGCAGTACAGGGAATGCCTACAGAAGGATTCTTTTTTTGTTTATAAAATATTCTATCAGTACTGACTTTATGTTTACGTGCTGTAAGTTTATACAGACTATAAATACGGTCGACAACTTTGGACCTACTTCGTACATCCTAAAAAGAAAACATATATCTATTAAAAATAAGAATTAAATTTCTGTCTCTCCTAGAATAGCAAAATCAATCATCATAAATGTTACATGCTTTTAACAATGAAGAGAAAAGCGCTTTCAATTCAGTAGGTAATTTCACTTAAATTATGAATTTGCAAGGCAATTACAAAGACAAATATTCAAAAGTTGCACTCTTAACTCCACACTGAATACAAAAAGAACTATTATACTCAAATATACCTAGCCAGTTTCCATGTTCTAAGTCTTGTGAGTTTTACCTCTTCAAAGTTTCAAGTTATGCACTTAACTCATCGACACCACCTTAGTGAAACATAAGCTCTTGCCCAGTCCACTACACATCTACGCTTGCTTGCTTCTCTGACGGTCTCCTATAGCCATACCTGCTCTCCCAAATTCACTCTTCAATCAGCAACGAGAAAGATGCTAAAATCTAAATTGGAAAATAGCATTTTCTTGCTTAAAATTCTTTAGAGGTTTCCCACTGTTATCAAATATGGTTTCCCATGTGGATTATGACATCTAGAGAGAATAATCGAGCTGTCTTGCATAGAAATGCTCGAAATACTTTTATGGTTACAACAAGAAGATATATAGAGAAACGTGTATCTGGTTTCTTACCTTGCTAAGATAATTTGCTATTCTCTCTAGAAATGAAAAATGGTTACTGCAAATAAATGGCTGCAAGTAATTCAATTTTCAGAATTCCTTTTCTTTAGTATCAGAAAGAAACAAATACACATATACATTGTGTGTACCACATATGTATGTATGTACATAAAAATATATACATATGACTCTTGGTTTTATCATTGCAAGAAGGAGCTTTAAATACAAACAAAACCTTATTTCAGTGTCATGATTACTTTAAAGAAAAACATCAAATATTGACAGAACCTCAAACAAATGAAACCATTTAATACTCACAGAGGCTCGATTTGCTGTCTTTAGTAAAACAGCCAACAAACAGCAAGTCTTTGTGAAAATGCTGCCACCTTTGTCTGCAACTTTGTCCCCAGGCTTTTCTCTGTATATCTGTAAGAGCTCCAGCAGTGTGTCTATACAGTTTTCCACATCATAAACCGCTGAAGTAGTTTTCTCATACTTGAAGAGAACAGAACAAAATTAAGTTAAGCACATCCCTTCAAAAACAGCCCAACCAGAAATAAAACCGAGAGCCAAATTTTTGGAGCATTTGCAGGCTTTGTGACATTGTTTTTATTACTGTCATTTCTGGATCTAATTTATATGCATATTTGCATCATCTTTTACATTCCTACTAACTTCTGAAGTTCTAATCAAATCTAAAATATCTACAAAAGAATATCTTGAAGTAATTCCTACTAACTTCTGAAGTTCCAATCAAATCTAAAATATCTACAAAAGAATATCTTGAAGTAAATAAAAGCAAACTTTTACAGATCATTTTAGTAAAAACCTCTCAGACAAAAAGGAAAACTTCTGTAATAGTTAAATATAGGCTAAGATAATGAGCCAATTACTTTATTATATGCTTCTTGACAATAAGATGAGCTTGCTTTAAAATAAAACAATAATTTTGATACTAATTAGTCTAGGATATACTTTTAATGTCTCATTTATCTAGTTGCACCATTAGATTTATATGGAATATTACATGGCAACAAATAATGAAAGTGCTAAAAATAATAGAATAATTAACACTTTCAAGGTTACGTGTCTGCATCAAGCATTGTACATAAACTAAGTCACTTAATTTCACTAAAACATTTTGAGATGGGACCATATGTATACTACTTTACAGTTGATGAAAGTATCCTATAAGAATCTGCAGAGCTGAAATCAAATCCAGTTGCTTTGGCATCAGACTATGTTCTTAACCAGCACCTCTCCATATAAAATATTTAAGTTGTAGCTTAGGAGGAGGGTAGGGAAGGTAAAACTTTCATCTTAATACTTTTGATTGCACACAACTTCTATAATTATTACTATTGCCTGTATAATAGAGTAATATGAACTACTGTAGGTATTAGGATTAAATACATGAAAAACACTAGCATGTAGTAAATACTTTTAAAATTCTAGTTGTTACTATAACATAAATGTAGTAGAAATGAAATGTTACATAAGTCAGCATTTCAATCCAGTCATTTTAGTACAGTAAATATTTTCCTGCATTAAAACTCCTGTACATAGGGCTGGGAATTTAGCTCAGTGGTTCTGCTGCTTGCCTTGCAAGAGCAAGGACCTGAGTTTGATCCCTGGTACCAAAAAAGAAATCTCAGTGGTTCCAGCACCTGCCTTGCAAGAGCAAGGACCTGAGTTTGATCCCTGGTACCAAAAAAAAAAAAAAAAAAAAAAAAAAAAACCCAAAATAAGTAAATAAATAAAATAAATACAACTCTGGTACATAAATGAATTTTAAGTTACAGGTCCAAATTATAGTGATAAGGAAGTATAAATTTAATTTTGAGGATCTTGTTTCTTGACCAATGAATGTTGCATTCTTAAAATAAAAAATTACCTTTGCTACATTAAGCAGGACTTGCACAGCATATCTGATAACTTCCATACAAGGAACACTGCGATTACAACTTCGGATCAAAACAAATACTTTAGAAATCGCTCCACTCTCAGCCATGTTCTCACAGCAAAGCGGAGACAATCTAGTGACGACCTCTGAAGGGGGAAAAATACTATTTAAACTCACAGCAACAGAAGGAAGCTTTGGCTCATATTGCATTATTGCAACATTCTTTAAATGCTGAAGGTAAAAATGCACTCCTAATCTTAAAGATATTGTTAGGACAAACTAACCTAGATGCTTTAAAGCCTCCAGAATGGCAGAAAGGTGCTTGTATGTCAAAAGATCATGAAGTGCAAGGGCAGTTCTTTTGTATAGCTTGTTTTCCTCTCGAATCTCTTTACTGACCAGTTGAAGACTTAGTCGTATAGCTTTGATTTTTGTGCAATCATTTTTCTTTCTCCAAGAGTAGCCTCTCCACAATGCCTTAATAAAGAAATTTAAGATTATACAGCCAATATATCTACATCTATTTCTACAGTATATTTTCAAGAAGTTTCAACTAAAACTTCAATTTATGTTCCAATCTTAAAACTAAAACCACAAAACTTTCACTTACCTGGATTTTAGTGATTCTAGTATTAAACTTTTCTTGTCTTTTGCAAAGAAGAAAGCGACGTACTGCTTTCTGGATCACTGATGCAGCCCTGTTTTGCTGGTTCAGACATTCTTGCAGTGCATGCTTAGTTTTTACGGTGCTATGATATTTCTCAATAAACTTCTTTTGTTGTAATTTTGCTCGAAACCATCTCTGTTTAAAACAGGATTTATTTTTCATTCTTATTTCCAGTTTTTTAAAAAACATACATTCACATATACAAATGAAAGAAATAGAATAGATTACCAAAATTTTTTAACCCTCCCCAGTGGCACCATTTCCCTGCTTCACTTATTTCCTGCTCCTGGAAGGCGTAAACCCTTCAGTCCATACTGAATGTGTGCGTGTGTGGTGTGTACTGAACTCTATACAACATGGCCTTTACTTTGCAGTTTATACACATTCTGTTAAACTGTGCATCAGTTTGCAGTGCGTTTTTTTCACTCAACAGTTTTGATGTTTTTCAGTATCATTTACATCAGAGAATAATTCACACATTTATTCATGTGACATAAAACGTCAACCTCAAATCACTAACAGATATAGGCTGAAAATCTAAATATATGACCTAAGCATAAAGTATCCAGAAAATGTTTATCATATACCACAATTTCTGTTACTGAAAACTTGTATGTTAATGTTTTACTGCAGAGAAGCTAACCTGAATACAGATGACTGAATTAATCTGCTTCTTAGCATTCTTCATAGTCATGTGACGTTTATATGCTCTTTGAATTCTAAGAGCAGACAGGTGATAATACGCGGCTGCAGCGAAGTGAAGAATTCGAATTTTGGCTCTCTGTTCTAAAATCTAAAGGAGGAAAGCAGTTCCATATTAATCATCAAGTATCTGATTCGTAAGGCAATCAATGTTTATTTTTATAACTGCAATATCAAGTTCTATAAACGAAAGAAACTTAATTATTTCCATTTCAATTTAATGTGATCATAAGCATCATACAATATTTCTAATAGCACAACCTGTAGCTTAGGATATAAGAAGCAAAATTATATTTTGGGCATGTTACAAAAAAACAGCATTTAAATGAACTAGACTATCCAGTACCTGCTAGTTAACGCTTTGTAATACACTTACTATGAGAGAATATAAACATTCAATTCAAAATAGTCTTCCAAGTCAAACTGTTAGAGAAGGTACCATTACATCAGACAAAATCATATGAATTAATTTCCTCAGTATTTTATAATGTAGCACAAGTCCAGTGTAAGAGTACTATAAATAAGCACCCGACTGTGACCTTTGGTCTTTTGCCTTCTATCTAATGAACAAAATATAAAACATTATCCTTTTTTCATGTGAAATCTACCATCTTGTCTCTTCCAGTATTTTGCATATTGGAAACCCAAAGGGGATGAGTTCCCTCAACAAAATTGTGACACACCAAAGATGTGGAAGATAACATAGGAAAGCAGTTCCAACTCCTCAAAGAGTTGCCTGAAGGAAGCAAAGTGCTGCTTGAGTGAAAATGAACCCCGTCCACTTCCAGAGTCTTGGCTTTGTATTCCTTTCACTACTTTTGTCAAGTTATTTCACAAGAGAAGTCCTATTTTGCGTCCCTGGCAGTGAACACTTGTGGACCATAGCGGACTCACGAACAAAAATCTGTGTTGACCAGTGTTCTGTTTACGTGGTTCTGCAGCTGCTGAATAAATTCAAATGAATGATTACGTTCTTTCGGAAATTATTCTCCCAAATTTCTTACCACTACTTAACATCAAAACACTTTCATTTCATAGGACTGAGATATTCTACTTAAAAATAATGTACTTTTTTCTGACTAGCTAGTTCTGTACCAGTATCTGTTGAATAACTAAAATTAAAATTATTTTATCCACTTCCTACCACCCTGGCTCCTACGTTTTTGTGTGATTAAAGAAACACATCTCTGCCAAAGAAACACCTACAGCTCTAAAATGTGCCTACATCAAACACGCAGTTTGATGTCTGCACAAGGAAGATTCTGTAAGTACCACTAATAGATAGAAACAGTATTTTCAACTTATTAGAGCAGTGGTGGAGAACCTGTGTGCCACCGCCAGCTGCTTGTTATGGCTGAAAGCTCTAAAAGGTTCGTCATTTCTGCGTTAGAGGTTCCTGAATTTCTCAGTGTAAAACGAAATGGCATAATTACAATGCTTTCACAAGCATTTTTCAAGTGTAGCTTGAGAAGGTAATACTGAGGTCAAGGATTACAAGTTCAAATCCAGTCTGAGAAACTTACTGACTTGGCAAGATCCTGTCTCAAATTAAAAAAAATAAATAAATAAAATAAATAAAAAAACAAATTAAAAAAAAAAAAAAAATAAAAAAAAAAATAAAAAAAAAAATAAAAAAACCAATTAAAAAAAAAAAAAAGGACTGCAGGTGTAGCTCAGGGTGAAGGCCACACTAATGCAAAAAATAAAAAAAAAAATAAAAAAACCAATTAAAAAAAAAAAAAAGGACTGCAGGTGTAGCTCAGGGTGAAGGCCACACTAATGCAAAAAATAAAAAAAAAAATAAAAAAACCAATTAAAAAAAAAAAAAAGGACTGCAGGTGTAGCTCAGGGTGAAGGCCACACTAATGCAAAAAATAAAAAAAAAAATAAAAAAACCAATTAAAAAAAAAAAAAAGGACTGCAGGTGTAGCTCAGGGTGAAGGCCACACTAATGCAAAAAATAAAAAAAAAAATAAAAAAACAAATTAAAAAAAAAAAACAAAAGTAAAAAAAAAAAAAAAAAAGGACTGCAGGTGTAGCTCAGTGTGAAGGCCACACTAATGCAAAATATGAAAGAAAAGGAAGGGGGTATAAATTCCCATAGCTCTATGACCAAAAAGGAAGTACAAGGGCCAAAAGATGCCGGGTGGTCATTCCCTCCCAACGTTTCGATTCTTTTCATTTTGAGAAGGAAAAGACTAACATTGTTAGTTTATTTAAGCTAGGTTTCTTTTACAAACCTCCATCAACAAGAATGATCTAGAGCAAGCCACTTAATTCTTTAAAGTTTCTCACTTTATTATGATCTGATAATAGTATGTACTTCATAAGGTCAATCAAATTAATAAATATACAAGAACTTACCCAATCTTTGGCATATACTGTTTCAGTAGTAAGAGTAATAATTGTGATTAGATACAATAGAGCCACAGTGAATATTATGTGAACATTAGAATACTGTGTGTTTTAATTTTGATTTATTTAATAAAATACTATTAGGTAATATAGTTATTGTAGAACTCAGATGTTAAAAATTTTAAATAGGTAACCAATTGTGGCTTAAAAGAGTATTTTATTAAGTATTTGACTTATATTGGAATAAAATATGCTAGTTTATTATGATTTTCTCCAAACAGATTCTCTATTTTCACTGATTTCCCTTCAAACTTGGATTTGATTAAAATTTTATAAATACATACAGATATATCACAAAAATCCTAGCAAATAGTATTTTTATAGGTATATAGTTTTAATTAACTACAGTTGGGGTGTGTAAAATAAATATAAAGATGGAACTTCAAAACATTTCATTTGTGTTCTATTTCTTAAAGTAGATCTGTATAAATGAACTGATTTTTATTTCTACTTACTTTTATCATTAAGTGCTCACGAGCTATTCTTGCCAAAAGCATAGCTCTCCATTTTCTCTGAATGATAATTGCTGATGTTCTCATCTTCAAAAACCTGAAATTAATGGAAAGCAACTTCAAATTACTTTAATATATTTCATACTTACTCCCTGCCATACTGAAGAGAACATAAACATAGGGAAGCAACGACAGATTAAAATGAAGTGGAAAAAATATAACTCACACTTCAGTTCTAGCAATCAAAATTTGAGCGCGCGCACACACACACACACACACACACACACACTGACACAATGGAAAAAGTTTTGCAACTGGTAATATTTCAATGAGTAATAATTCAGATATTTTAAAATTCTGATACGATGAAGGGTTTAGCAAGATCAAAAAGTATGATTATTCAGATCTAAACAAAAACCTAAATAAACAAGAGGGTGATAGAAATAAAGTAAAGAATAAAGTATTAGTCAATCTCCAAACAGACAGAAGTGGTCAAGACTTGGGAGATGACAAATTAGAAATGGTCACCTATTTTAAAAGAAAGACCAGCTCTTTGATCTATTCCTGGAATTCTAGAAAAAGTAAAGCTATTAGCTTGTCTTATGGCCACATTAAGACTGAAAATAAGGCTGAACATCAATGAGAAAAAGTCACCACTGTGTGTGAGAAAATAAGATGCTAGCTTTTAGTGCTGAGCTGTCTATCTGCTAAACTGTTTCTTCTGGTGGAGTCAACCTAGGAGTCTCTAATCTGGAGCTCTCCAACAATGACGCTGAAACAATCACCACTGCAAGAACTCATCAATTCAAGTCTGCAAAGAAAAATTCCTCTACTGTAAAACAAAAAAATTCCTCTACTGTGGCAACAAGCTTACATAAATGTACATAAGAGATCAACTAGGGCTAGGAAAATATAATTTGAATAAATAGGTCGGCAATTAGGGCATTCATTGTGAAGGATAAAGATTATACAGAAAAATACAAAGCAACAAAAAAATTCCTAGCAGCTAAGTCAACAACAAAAAAAGGGACCAATATATTAATGAGAACCAAAACTTAATTATTTTATTCATTCTCAATCCACGTGTCCTTATTCTCATCCTTATCAATTTAAATATTTTTACTAAATCATATTATCAAGGTTTTGTTCTATCTCAATAAAAGATAGCCCAGGAGGTATATTTTGATTCATTAATGGAGAAACACCAATAGACTATATAAACTAAGCCCAGCAAATATTTAAATAAAAAAATCAGTAAGCATCGCTTCTCGGCCTTTTGGCTAAGATCAAGTGTACAAAAATCAGTAAGCAGTGTTATTTGATATAAGGATCTGACTACTACACATGCACACTTGTGTTTTCATACTCTGCCACAGAGCTACATTACCGTGTTCTCTCCAGCTTGGTGTAGAAGCAGCCCTGAATAATTTGAACAGCTTTTAATAGAGCTAGGTATTGTCTGCGCGCTCTCCGACACCTGTACCACGCTTGAATCTTGCAGGCAGCTTTCACTTTACATAAATATTTCTTAGCTTTATACTTTCTCCAGGCACCCTATTAAACACAGCAATATGCAATGATTGTCTATGTTCTGCAAACTGGAAGAATTATTATTAAAGATAGTTAATATGAGATTAATGAAGACAAAAATCAACTGCAGATATAAAATCACAACCTAAGTACCACAGGGTGGCGCTCAGCCCTCTGAGAACAGTGGTGTTGGGACGAATTCCTACTGTGTGCTTTATCACTTATACACCGTGATCGGGCGCTAGGCCAGCATAGTACAACCCTAACCGATATTTTAAAATTGTAAGATCTGTTTGATGTATGAGAAGCCAGATTTGGGTCTACTGTTAGAAGAGAATACATGTGTCCTGGGAAGAAAACAGACCCTCCGCCTTCACGTGCACTCTAGCTTTTGTGTCCAGCCTATAGGAGAAACCTGCGGACTGCCAGATTTTGATTCTGGCAACTTTGTAGCTGAATAAAAGCTTAGGTGACAGCTACAACTTTATTAAGCTAAGCACTAACCTTACAATAACATAAGTAAACTCCAGAGAAATTAAGTGACTTGCTGGTATCACAAAATAAGTGGCGGAGCTAGCTTTTTAAATATTTGTAAATATCTTGTGAAATGGTTATTAGGATTTCTATTATTGTCCAAATTACTATTGAGATGAAAATTTGTTTTTATGTAAACACAACTGAATACCAATGCATATATAAGTGTATTCTGTTATGTACAGTGTTTTTACTGGTTCCTTAACTTTGTTGCTCATAATCACCTAGGGAACATTTAAAAATTCTACTGCCTGAATTGTGCCCATACAATTAAACTAGAATGTCTAGAGTAATTTAAAGATTATTATTAGTAGTAGAAATTTAAAGATTCTAAGTGATTACAGTGTGCAGTAAGATTACTAGTGTAGGCTAAAAACTATATGTATAAAATCTAATAACTTGATTCCAAAAGAGACTACACAGTTGACTGTCTTATACAAGAATATTTTGGCTTTTCTGACATTTCTGTTGAATACAATCCAGTACACACCTTTTAATACTGAACTGTCTTGGTAGCATTTGAAACTTGAGTTTCCCTTTCTTTCTCACTCCCTGGTTTCCTGAAACCATAATCTCCTAGTTCTCTTCTTTCCTTGTTAATCTCATGTGTCAGCCTCTCCTTCCAATGTCCCTGAATGTCCACTCTCCGGCTCACGTCCCAGACCTCTTCCTTCACTCATCCCCTGCATTCTTCAAGGGTGTTCCCTTGACAGTGATAGCTCAGTCGTCAAACACCTCCATGCTCGAACTTTCCACTACTCAAACAGCAAAGTTCGAAAAAATCTGCTCGGGGTTTGTAACTTTGCTCCACAGCTGAACTGAAAATCTGACTTGAAAAAACCAGTACAGGCAGAGTGAGCTCGGTCGCAGCTCACCGCAGAAACCAACAGGGGAGGCTTCTGTCTAAGCGCTGCCCACCCAGACAACATACAGTGCTCATGTGTGTTAAAACATCCGTTGTTGTGCTTCTCCTGTGCACTTTATTAGCATAAAATGCTGTAACACGACTCCAGAGAAAGTTAGTGATACCAGCAATAAAGCTAAAATCAAAACCGAGAAGCACTATCGAGTTAAAGAAAGCACTGTGAAATTCATCAAAGTCCTAAAAAATTGAATTCATATGTGTTATTTTTCACCTCAGAACCAATTACTTGCTTTTCCATTATTTTTTACGGGAAAAACATGTTCATTTCTCCAACTTTTCAGTGTTCAAACACACATCGAACAAACTGAGTTCGACAACTGATGTGTCACTGTATTTTCCACAATGTCAGTGATCACTGTATCCCAATAATGTACAAATCAAATTCTAGAAGCTCTATTCGTCTGAACTCCAGATAAACACAATCAACTGCCTTAGAGATATCTCAACTACCTATCTGTGCGGTACGGCAGACTTCATGCGTTCCAAACTGAACTCGAGTCTCTAAACCTGCTCATGCCTGCTTCCGTGTCACTGAACGTTACCATCTGCTGGCTCCTGGTTCGTGCGCTGCAAGGTGTCCGTTCTCTCCCAATCAAGCTAATAATCACCACTTCCTTTAACCTATGCTGAACACTGACTTTCACCCGCCCTCTGCCAGCAGCCTCCTAACCAGTTTTCCTGCTTCTATTCTTGCTCCCTTCCCTTTACAGTCCATCTTTCACATTTCATTCGAAGTGGCCTTTAAAAATTAAAATGTGATCCTGACCATCTCCCAGGGAAGCTTCTCTATGTCTTCTCTGAGTCTGGAAGACAAAGACTAAACTTTTTCCCACACCTTGCAAACTAGCTACAATTTTATTCCTTCTATGATCAGTAGTCTTATATGGCTTTTTCTTGCTCTCTAGTTTGTTTTTCCGTGTAATCATCAAGAAGAAAAATCTCTTCTACATAGTTTACTTGGTTATGTCCAATTCATCCTCTCACCTAACACTGCAACTTTTATGTCACTCAAGGAAGCCTTCTCTAACCATAAAGACTAGCTTAGATCCTCCTGTTTCCAGCAACAATTTTCCTTGCTCAATTTAAGTTCTAAGTACCGTACTCACTGCCTGTTCCTAACACACAGTACAGCACATGGGACATCAGACATTTGTTGGATAAAAACATTATTTCTAAGCGTAAGAACAACCTAGCAAGATACTAACATATCACATCCATGGTCAATGTGAAGACCACTGAAGGCAGAACTTAATAGCTGAAGTACTCAAATTCAATGCCTAGATTTGTCTTTTTTCTGTGCTAAAAGTTAACTCTTCTCTCAGGAAGATAATATTCTACATTCCTCATGCATTAGAGAACACATTAACCAAAATAAAGTGTTTTACAAGCCAAAATTGCTTCACGCTGAAGTATGTCTAACTTAAGTAGCTCTGCTCAGCAGATCAGAAGTTATCCTATTTTTACTTACACTATGTTATGTAATACTTGATCTCAGCTTAAATTTTTCAAATAAAAAAATGTGAGTCGTAAAGCTGTTCATGGAATGCTATAATTAATACCTACTGAAATTCACGAAGCATAGGGTGATTATGGCCAGAACGATCCTCATTCTGTACTATTTTGTCTAAATTTTATGGGTTCCCCCCCTTTTTCTTAACTCCCTGATGTTTCACTTTGTGGAAAAGAAAATGATCACTTAAAATTAAGTATTACTCTTTATGACTTGCTTACACTCACTTTGGTATGTGAAATCAAGCAAATATTGGTCAAAGTGAAGGCTGAGATATTTACATTTAAATACATAAATACCTGAATTTTTATGGTGCTACTTTTAATTTGTTGAAACTTCCGTTTCTGTATAAACCCTTTCATGACAGCTTGAATAATAATAGCACTACTTCTGATTTGTAAATAACATTGTCTTTGACGTTTTGTAGACAGAAAAGCTCTGTAGTGGTTTTGTAAAACCACTGCTGCTTTCCTGTAGAGTAAGAACTGTTTTCTGGCTTGCCATGCCCTGAAGCAATGTTGTAAAGTGACAGCAGCTCTTCTCTGCTGAATAAATCTTCTCCGATGCACAGCCATCTGAAGGAAGGGCTGAATTCGTAGGGCAGCACATTTCTGTGTGTTCAGTTTTCTTATCATCATTTTACGAAAAGCTCTTTGAATTGTTAGTGCAGCCCAACTCTGCAAATGATACTCTGCTTCCTGTGAACAAGCAGAGACGTGTTATACCACTATGGAGTCAGAATGTCCCCATATCGAATAGCCTCATACTGAGTTTTAGTCCTGTCACAGCCAAAAACAGAGTCATTAACAATGGCTGCCACCTTTAACTCAGATAATGCTTTACAAATTTTGCTGAGAGACTAACTTCATGCTAAAGACAGTTTAAATACAGTGGACTGTTGAATTATGACCAACCTGACATACAAACAACTTGGATTATGACCCGAATTTTAGTTTGAACTTATGACCAGTCTTGAGTTATAACCTGAATGCTGACCGCTTGTGCTTCCAGATGGTCTCAGATACAGATATGACCCTTACAAAGTTCTGGAAGGAACATCACATCCTTTATTGCATGAGGTTAACTGAGAAATCTTGGACCATTGTCTCTCTAAAGAAACTGAGATCTGTCTGTACACAGGAGAGATTTTGACGGCTGTGTAGAGGAGCCTGAGCCTATACTAACCTGAGTTTCAACCATCCCTCACTAACAAATTGAATTCATAAGCTAAGGGTCCACTGTAGCTCATATAAATTTCTGAACTGCAAACACTTTTTACTTTTGACTCTGGCATATGATCTATAATAATTCTGTAAGACAGAAGTCAATTTTCTTTGCTTGATCAACAACTTCACCTTGTGCATTTGGTAGTAACTAAAACTAGTGTGGTAGCCAGGGGCATCTACTGGATGCTACTTACCTGAAAGCCTCTGTGAGAAGATGGTACACAAATAACTGCTTGGGTACTGGGGGCAGTTAATGTAACAGAAATTTCTGTTGCTCTGAGGTAGAGGTACTGTCTCCTTGTTTTAAATGCTCTAAAATGCTTCTGAATAATAATGGCAGCTTCATGCTGTTTCTGAATTTGTTTCCTTGTATTTATATCCTGAAAAGTTGTCTGAATACAAATTTCTTCTTTCTTACAGGCTTTGTGTTGAAGAGCTTTCTGTTTTTTATTTGCTCTATATTTTTCTTGTATTACTGTTGTAGCCCATTGAAGCTTTTTGTAGAAACAATACTGCCTGTACATTCTATATGTGCTTTGTATTACAGTAGCAGCTCTGTGTTTTTCCCTTAAAACCCGTCTTGCTTTTGTTCCTTTATAGGCAGCTTGAATGACCACAGCAGAATCCCATTGTCTGATAAAATTTTCTCTTTGCAATTTTGCTGCTCTGTATTTTCGATAATGCTGCTGAATTAGAATAGCGGCATGTTTCCAAGTCTGAAAAGTAACACAGTTTCTGTGCATTCTGAAAGTAGCCTGGATCAAAGTAGCAGCCCTGTGCATTTTTTGCAACTTTTTCCTTACCATCCATCCTCTATATGATGACTGGATTTGAATAACTGCCTTTCGCAACTGAAGGAATTGTTCTAAGTCACGCTTTGCACGATATTTTCTCTGAATCCAAATAACTGTTTTCTTCAGAGACAGGAATTTTCTTCTCACCATTAGAGTTCTAAATCTTCTCTGAATAAGGATGGCAGCCAAATGCCTAACTTTTAAATGTCTCCTAGCTTTCATTCCCCTAAAAGCAGACTGAATGCATATTACAGAATGCCTCAACTTGGTATACCTTTGAAGTTGTATGTTTCTTTCCTTCGCTGCCCTGTATCTTTGCTGTATTGCTTTTGTCACTTTCTTTAGCTTATTAAAATAGGTTTGCTGCCTGTATCTTCTATAGTATGACTGAATGAGTGTTGCTGAGATTTGCCTCTTTCTTAGAGCCTGCCTAACTCTTGCCCCTCTAAAACTTGCCTGAAGAGTTTTAACAGCCTTCAAAGTTGTCAGGTACTTTTCACGTTGAATTTTACCTTGATGATATGCTCTGTATCTTCTTTCGATCATAATAGCTGCTTTTCTCAGTGCACGGTACCTCACTCTTGACTGATGCATTTTAAATGTGGCTTTAATTAAAGTGGCTGCCATGTGTAAGTGTTGAATATGTCCTCTTACTCTCATACCTCTATAAACAGCTTGGACCTTAATTGCTGCCTTCTTTAAAGTAAGATATTCTTTACGTTGATGGTTTGCATTTTTAACATCTCGATACCATCTCTGAATTATAAGGGCTGAAGCTCTATAGGTTGCATATTTCTTTTGGGTTGTATAAGCTCTGTACTTAGACTGTATGGTGACTGCTGCTTTGTTGCAATCCTTGATTCTTTTTCTCACTTTCATGCCCCGGTAGGCTGACTGTAAAGTTACTATGGAGGCTTTCTTTCTCAAATATAACTGATGTTCTTCTCTCCCAACACTGTAAGCTCTATAATACATTTGAATGAGAAGTACAGCTTTTTTCACGATTTTCCATTTCTTTTGTTGCACATGCATTCTATAGTACGACTGTATGATAACAGCACTGTTGTGTTGCTTTTTAATCTGTCTCCTCAGGGATTTCCCTTTCCATGCGGCCTGAAGCATCACTACTGCACTACGGAGTTTAATGTACTCCAAACATTGCTTCCTTCCTGCGGCCAATGCTCTTAGGTGTTGCTGAATGACTAATGTTGCTGTTTTTAACAATCTAAACTGCTTCCGGGCCTTGATCATTCTAAAAACAGACTGAATTTTGATTGCAGCTTGATGTTCCTTTTGGATCTGCTTCCGGACTTTCCAGCCACGATAGGCAGACTGGAGGGAAATCACAGCTGCCCTTGTCTTTAGAAAATCTCTTCGCGTATCACAAACAATCTTGTACGCCCTGTACCACCTCTGAATCTTCACAGTGGACTGAAGTACAAATTGATATTTAATCCTATTACTATAACCTCTAAAAGCAGTTTGAATTTTCAGAGCAGCTATGGATTGTTTGATTATCTGGCGTACTTTATAACCTCTGTAAGCTGCTTGCAAGCAGGTAGCTGCTCTTTTGACTTGCAGGAAGTTTCTCCTCTGATTGACTCGCGCTTTGTATGCGCGATAGTAATTCTGAATGACAGTAATTGCTTTATAAATTTTCAGGTAGTGCTGCCGCACCTTTCTCATTCTAAAGTAAGACTGTAGTGAAACAGCAGCTTTTCTTTGCAACCTCATCTGCTTTCGGACCAGGTATCCTCTAAAAAAAGCCTGCAGTGTGATACAAGATTCACGCTTTTGCAAATACTCTGCTCTCTTTCGTGCAGCCATTTTTTGAGAGCGGAACCACTGCTGGATAAACAGTGCAGCTTCTTTTAAGCGCAAATATTGTCTACGTGCTTGTTTCATCTTGACAATTGACTGAAATTTTACTGTACAACTTTTTAGGCTCAGAAATGTCTTCCTGGAAATGTAAGCACGATAATATGACTGAATCTTTATAACAGATGTGAGGATATGATGAGACATTTTCCTGGCCTGCATCCCTCTATATGCAGATTGCAGAACAATCACAGCAGACCGTGTTTTCTGATAAGATGCTAGAACTTTCCTGGCTGAAATGTAAGCTCGGAAATGAGTCTGAATTACAATGGCTGCTTTTTTCATCTTCTTATATTTCTGTAATTGCTGATGTCTTCTTACGTGCGCTTGCAGTTTAATAACAATTTTCTTAAGGCTTAAAAATCGAAATTTATCCTGCCTCACTCTCCAGTATGACTGTAAAACACAAGCAGCTCTAATCTGTCTTTGTAAATTTCGAGCTTTCCATCTCCTGAAAGCAGCCTGCAGTCGAATGGCTGCCTCTCGTATCTGCGAGTAGTTGGCACGCTCTGCCTTTCCTTTCAGATATGCTCGGTAGTACTTCTGGATCGTCAGGACAGACTCTCTTTTCCTTTTGTATAATTTTTGGACTTGAAAGCATCGAAATCTTCTCTGAATGATAACAACACATGATCTAATATAAATATATCTCTGTAGTTCCTTGTGCATTCTATACCACGACTGTATGACAACAGCAGACTTTTCTTTAGCTCGTTTTCTAAAATGCCATTCTCTAAAAGCTCTCTGCAGTAGGACCACAGCCTTTGTCTGTAACCGCATTTTACGTTGCTTCCATCTTCTGAACCTAGACTGGATTATAAGCGCTGATGATTTTAGCATTTTATATCTTTCTTGATCTTGTTTTCTTCTTACATAAGCACGCCAGCATCTCTGAATTGTAACTGTGGCCCAACGACACCGCTTGTAAGATCTAACAGCAGTTATCATTCTTATCCTAGATTGCAAAATGACTGAATAATATTTCAACTTCAGAAATCTTTTTCTAGCAAAGTACCTTCTCCAATATCCCTGAGAAAAGAAAAAAAGGAATAAGTAAAATAGACACAGCTTTCTCTACTTAACATTTTGAAAATAATCAATTCTTCTTACATTCTGCTAAAAAAAACACATTAAATTTTAAAAGCCAATGTATTTTTGCTAAACATTTTGTTGTAGTTGCTTTTATATTAACACAGCTGTAGCCAATTTTGAAATCCATTACAATTTTAATTATATTTACACTGTATTTGGATCATAGTCATCAGAAATATAAGCAAATTTATGTACTATTAGAAGCAAAAGATACAAAAGAAAAATACAGTAATACTCCTGGTTATTTACTGATTCTAAGTAATTTCCTATGAGTTTCTGGATCTTACCTGGTCTCCCTATTTCATGGTTATATAAACAAACACTTCATAAAAAGCACCCTTTACTCTCTCACATTATAGGCCTGATAAAATGAGCAGAGCTGTATCCATGGGCTCCTCATCCATGGATTCAAACAACTGATGGTCAAAAATGTTCCAAAACCCAAGAGGGAAAGAAAAATGTATACTAAACATGCACAGGCTTTTTCTTGTCATTATTTCCCAAAGTGCAACAGCTATTTATACAGTATGCACTTAGATTTTGTAAGGCATTATAAATAAGCTCAAGATGGTATAAAGTATACAGGAAGATATGAATTGCACAGGTTATCTTCAAATACTTTGTCATTTGTATAAAGAACTTAAGCAGGCATAGATTTTGTTATCTTTTGGGGTCCTAGAACTAATCTCTGATGGATACCAAGGAATGACTACATAGGAGGAGTTTAAGAAGTACATGAGTTAAGTCACTTCCATTGTTATTATTTTCAATAAGAATAAAATTACTTTTCATCAGATTTAGTACACACAGCTTAAAAGCAGAATGGAAAAATTTGACAAGCAAAAACCTTTTCTCTCAAAAAGTGGGTTATAACGTAACCCCTTGGTTAACCTAACAGTATGCAGATTCAACAAATAAGGCCACCAATTCTCAGACTGATTCCAGCTGATGCTATTTAAATAACCTTACCCTATTGGTGATCAAGCTGTAGATATTCTTGTAATAACCTTGTCTGAAACATTCCAAACATTTGTAAGATGGGAGCAAGGGATTGTTTCTTCCTTCTCATCTACAATTTCTCCCTGACATATAAGTCGCGTAGTTTAGGCCTGGGTACCTCCCTCTCCTACAGCATTGCCCATCGTGCACGCAGCTATGCTTGATCTAGACACTTATCCAGGGCAAGGAGAGTCAGAGAGAAGATGTGCAACCCGCCTTTTCCGTAAGTTTCATGACTTTCTATCTCTCTTAAGTGCCACATGAGGCTTTGCTTAGTCTTTAGCCTAAGAATGAGGTAAACGTATATAATATTATTTTTCTTACTTTGAAGAGATGTGCAATTATAACAATTGGAATCAAGATTATTTGTGCAAAATGACCTCGAAAACTATAAACTCTTCATAAATAAGGTATTATAAGCTACCTAACAGAAAGGCCAATTAAATGAAACAGTAGCCAGAACAGTGGATGTCATTCTTTCCTCCAACTTCAAGGGATTTGTTTATAAAACCCTCAAGTTAAACTGCAGAGTCAATGTGGACAGCTTATTTTATACTTTCTTCTAAATTATCACTAGTCTGTTAGTACGCTTACCATGTTTGTATAACGTGGTAAAGTTCATTTCCTCTCCTAACAACTCTGCTTATTACAATAACAATTTTATCAGCATTGTGATATATTTGTTTAAAATAAATAGCTCTTACTTTGGAGTACAGCATATAGCTTTTTCAACTAAATGTTCTAAGTTTGCACTCTTTATTCACTTATAAAAGGCATGCTTATGTTATAAAAAGTTTTCCATAGTTATACTGCATATAACTAAAGCCGACAGGAGGACCTAGATTTTTAACCAAAAAATCCTGACATAATTAGCAAACATAATAAATTTGTAGGCTACAACATCATTCATATTAGCAGCAAAAAAGTCAAATACTACACATTTAGTTTAAAAATATGTGAAAGATATATAGAAAAAATTTAAAACTCTGATGAAAGATATCTGAGATAAGATCTAAATAAGCAGATAGACCGTGTTCATGTACAAGAACTATCAATATTATTAAGATGTCAGTTCTTCACATTTAATACAATCTGCCCTAATCCAACCTTTTATTTTAATATCAGCAAACTGATTTTATTATTTAGAAGTGAAAGACCTAAAACAGACAAAGTAATATTGATCAACAAAGATAGAGGACTAATGCTACACAAAGTTAAGGTTTATTATTTAAAAACTACTGTAATCAAGATAGTATAGAACTGGCAAAAGAACAACCAATAAATCAGGACAATAAAGAGCCCAAATACTGATATTTAACAAAGGAACAAAGAGATTACTGAGAAAGAACATTACTTTAACATATGGTGCTAAAACAAACATCCATATACAAAAACAAAAATCAATTTCTTACCTTTCACAGAAACTAAATTGAGCAATAGATCTAATTTTTTTTTTTTCCGTGGTTTTTTGAGACAGGGTCTCACTATGTAGTTGAGACTGACCTGGAACTCATTATGTAGCCCAGGCTGGTCTGAACTCACAGCGATCCTCCTGCCTCAGCCTCCTGAGTGCTGGGATTACAGGCGTGCGCCACCACGCCCGGCTCAATAGATCTAAATGTAAAATACAAAAGTGTCAAACTTCTGAAAGATGCTGCGCATGGTGGCACATGCCCGTAATCACAGCACTCTGGCAGGCTGAAACAAATCATCAGTTCTAGCCCAGCCTGGGTAATTGTCCCAAAAGAAAAAAGAAAAAAACTGAGATTGCAGCCTCTGAAAGATGACAGTACAAACTCTAAGTGCCTTTGTGTTTCAAAATGACTTCTTAGATATAATACCAAAAAAGTTGTACCTGTGAAAGAAAATTTAATCAGCTAGATTTCTTTAAAATTAAAAAGGGCTGCTCTCTAAAAGACACGGAATGGCCAACATAAACATGAAAAAAGAATGAAGACAGCCACAGACTGGAGAAAGTATTTATAAAATGCAGATCTAATACAACAATTCTTAAAACTCAATAGTAAAAACTCAAAGAACCGAATTTAAAAGTGCTCAAAAGATACAAGCAGAGCAGACACCATACACAGGATGCATAAGCCTGTGAAAAGGTGATGAACACTTGCCCTTGGGAACCGCAAACTGAGAAGGCAGTTGGTCCACCACACGTGCACAGGGATCCTAAAGCCAAGCCACTGCGACGTCAAACGTGAGGAGCAACAGGAGCTCCTGTTCATCACAGGTGGAAATGCAAACGGCTACAGAGATTTTCAAACAGTCTGGCCATTTCTTAGAAAGCAAAAAATAGTCTTACAGACCAACAATCACATTCCCAGATGCCTGTGCAAAGTAGCTAAGAGTCCATGAAAAGATTTACACACAAGTATTGACTCAAGCTTTATATTCATACCAAAAATCAAAAGCAATTGAGATATCCTTTAATAGCTGAATGGATAAAAAGTTGAAGCACATCAATACAATGCAATGTTATTTACTGATTTAAAAGATGGTACTAGGGATCGAACTGTGGACCTTGCACCTGCGAGGTAGGCAGCGGAACCACTGAGCTAAGTCCCTGGCCCGATATCTTACATAATTTTTATTACAAAGAAAAATAATGTAGGCATTCTACTGGCTAATTATAAGCACTATTTATGTTACAGGCCAACTAAATGGATTAGAGAAGAAAATATATACATCTATCCTGAAAAAAAAGTTTTGGGGACTCAGTAAAGATAAAAAGGAGAGCTTGGCTGGAAATACGGATCTACAAAGTAGAAAGCTGTATTATTCCAGCATGTCCTATGGAGATGAAGACTGCAAATCTCTAATATAAACAAACAAGACAGCAGGAGGTATGGAACTAGAATATTTCTCCCTCAGAGCAAAGAAGGCGCATCAGTCTTCTTTCAACCTTATGCTGAATACAGCAGAGCTTTACAGGTAGCAAGGATGTGTTAAGTATTTGTTAAATTAAGTACAGACAAACCCCTCTGCTCAGCACATTCCAAAATTCAGCACAGGCTAGAATTCAATAAATAGCTGCTCGAAGACATACAGAGAAAATTGACTGCATCTGGGAGAGAACTGAACTTCCACAGACTTTGTCACAATTCCGTAAACAAAATGTCACAACTCCTGACATTCACTCTGCCCTAGGTATTACAAGTAATGCAGAGATAATGTGAAGGTAGGTTATGTGCAAATACACTGTTGTACACAGGGACTGTGCATCTGAAGATTTTGGCATCCACTGGAGGTTCGGAAACTTGTCGGACTCTAGAAGCAATTGTATTAAAGAATCCTAAAATATAACTATTAAAAACTTTTACCACATTATGCTTTCTACCTTTAAAAATACTGTTAAAGCTTGTAGGTTTAAAAATTAGTCCAGGATACTATACCTGAATAACTGCTGCTGATTTATTTTGAATTTTTTCCAGTTTTTCCTTTGTTAACATTAATAATTTTCTCTGTGCTAAGGCTCTTCGCCAGCATTTCTGAATGATCAATGCTGCATTAGCCTCTTTTTTCAGTCGTTGTTTGGCTAGAAAATTGATTACAGCTGATTGAATAATTCTTGCAGCTTTGTCTCTCTCCTTTTAAAACAACAAAGCACATGTGAATTTAAAACTTAATTACTTAAGACTTTAAATTATTCTTTGTAAGATAATCAATTGCTAAGCACTAATCAAATTGATCCTGGAAATAAATCAGCCCCCTCTTCCTCCCAGTTTGTGTTCACAGCTGGAAAATAGCTACTTCTGGGCAAGTTGAAAGGGTTGACAGATGGGGCTTGCAGACTTACTTGTGTGATGACACAAAGGTTCCTAACAGTCTACACGAAGACCACAGATGTGTTGTATCTATCACAGATCCCCAGTAAACAAGATAAAAACAATTTGAACTATAATAAGGTATATTTTTCAGGTTTGGGTATTGTGAATTTATGCTTGACTTTTAGGAAAGGGACAGAATATATAAAAAATGGTTTGCAGTATAAGGTAGCGTTATTTGTTAAAACTGAACAAAGTAATTCACAAAAGGGGGGAAATAAAATACCAGTTCCTTAGGTGTAGTGTACAGGATGGCATTAAGCCATAGAGACTCATGAGAAGAGGGTATAGTTTGGGTTGTGAGAAGTGGTATCTGAAATGGCCAACAGCAGTAGCCTTAGGAACACTAGAGGTCAGTTCCCTTTATATCTCTATTTCTTGCCCTTCTAAAAATGAACCACCATCAATAATACATTTTATATCCAGCACCAATCTAAACAGTTCATAAATTATACATTTGGAACTTGTAAGAATAAATGAACAGGTACTATGTTGTGAACATGAGGAAACAAGCAAAGCAATCAAATGGCTTGTGGCCAGAACTTGAACCAGGTCCTCTGGCTTCAGAGGCCTCGCCCTTAGTCATTTTGTTAATACCCCCCAGTGCTAAATGCTTTACTCCGCCTGAACTGGAGTTATTTCCTCTGGTGCAAAAGAACAACTTAGAGAACATCTGACAACCTTGTATGTTGCTGTCTGGGACAATCTACTATTAAGGGGAGGGCTCTACATGGAAACCAGATTTAGTGTCTAATTATTAATAAATAACAATCAGTTAGTGTAGTGCCCACATAGTATGAGAACACAACTATAGAAGAGATCAAACTGTCATTCTAAAACATGAAAAAGGCAATCAATGCATCGAAACAAATACTAAGGAATGTTAAGGGCACATACTGGGCCATTCTACTGAGGAGAAGAGACTAGACAGTTTTAAAACTAGACTAGGGGAATTAAGTATAGCAAACTGATTAAATCATCTAACATCACTGTTAAACCTATGTTTCAGGGCTACCTGAAAAATCTATGGCCTTTAGGGCTACAGAGATTCAAATTAAAATTATACCCATATTATAAAAAATGAATGAATAATGTTTTAAAAACGGATATGTTTCAGAAATACACAGTCAAGGAACTCCAATTTAATTAATGTATGAATTTAATGTATGAATTATAATAATGAAATAAATAAAACCTAAAACCAGCTTATCAAGGTAATGCTTACAAACTTACTAAACTAGCATCTTCGGGAGCCTATGGCTTAAGCACTGAATGAAAAAGATGGAAGTGGATATTAGTGAAACTGTATGAGAGGGGATACAGGCACTAGGAAGGGAGTGAAGCAGTGATCAGATCGGAGGGATGCAGTTTAATCATAGATACAGAAATTTCTTTCAATTTAGCCTTTCAAAAAAATGAAACTTTCTACTCTTTGTATTAAAGAAGTAAAGAAAAGGCTAGAAGCCAAACTAAGAAACCTTTAAAGTAAACAGCTGACTAAAACAAGGGTACATGGTTTAGAAAATAAAACAAAATACATGTTCTGACGGACATCTGATTCTACAATTTGAAAACTCACTAACATACAATGTATCAAACAAGCAACTTGAAGACTGATTAGGAAGTTTTCCCTGAAAACTTTGGAAAAATAATTCTCATACGAGGTTCCAACAGTACAGTTGGAGTCCAGTTTTTCTCAAAGTGATTTGTGGGAAAAGAGATAGACCCTTAAAAGGGTTGGGTAATATAAGGCACAGAGCCTACACAGTAGGAGAGAGGACCATTTGTGAGCATAAGGGGTTCCCATATCTCAAGTTATGACCAGGACACTGAATGGGACAAGAGAAAAGTCACTTCAATTAGTGATTTTCCCAAGTCAAACATGACGTGAGAAAACATGTTTAATGCTAAAATTCAGCTGGTTTAGACAGCTATTAGAAATTTGCTCATAAATACACTGCAATTAAAAATGGAGCAATATACTGGATGGAGTGTATTTCTAAAATGTCTATGATAAATTTTATTAAACAATGGCTGCTTATTTGATTTTTCCAAATAAAGACAGTATTAGTAAAGGGGACAGGGAGATAAAAGGATCAAAATAATTTGTTACCTTGAACAAGGGAACCATCTGTTGGGTTTTTAAAAGCAAAAATTTCACCAGGCATGGTAGCACATGCCTGTAATCCCAGCACTTTGGAAGGCTGAGCCAGGAGGATCAGGCAACTTAGCAAGATCCTGTCTCAAAATAAAAAATAAGAAATAAAAAGGCTGCAGATGTAGCTCAGTGTGAAGGCCCTAGGTTCAGTCTTCAGTATCTGCACACCCTCAGCCCCCCAAAAAGAATTTTTCTCAAAATCTAAAGGGAAAAAAAGCCCTTCTTTTATACTGTGCTATGTAAAGTTTTGTACTGGGGGGGGGGTCACAAACAGAGCCAATAACTAATATCTCTATTCTGCATGCGGTTTCTAAACATTGTGAAAAATAAAAAAACTGAAACCAAAGTATCACTTTTAAAACTAACAAAAAATAAACTGGAAGGTGGTTTCATGACAAATAAAATGGCCTTCTTACTTATTGCAAACTTAGAAACTTGATACCAAGGCCCAAATAGCCCTAGTTGAGGATAAGTCTCACAGAGCACAATATGAAAAAATTACACGAAAATCCCTGCTCCTGGGATCGAGGTATTCCTACAGAAAGAAGGGAAGAGCTATGTAAGTCAAACATCCTTGGTTTATTTTTCTCAAATACCAAGCAGGTAAGTTACTCCCTTTCCTCTGGAGCAGACTAGGTGAAAAGGTAGACCAGAGGCTGGAAAGCACATCAAAGGCAGGTAAGCAGCAACTGAGAGGAAACATTCATCCTTTCCTACTTCAAAATATATACAAACAATTTTAAAAGTACCTCAATCACTTCACGTATTCATAAAAATGTGAAATTACACATAAAGAATCAAACAACTAGCCCTTTAAGAAGGACAATTCACGTCATTACTATTATTATTATTATTTTTTTTTTTGCTTTCTAGGATTACCTGATGGTGTTTTAGATCTTTTTTTAATTTATATTTTCTCCATGTTGTTTGTATAAGTCGAGCAGCTCGTATTTCTTTACGAAGATCCAAAAGTCTTGCACAAAGAAATGACAAATACATAATAACCACCTAAAACCAAACACAAAAGATGAAAACAGATCAACAGAGAATATACAACTTACTATCAGTCTGAGATTTATTAATTAAAAACTTCTTTTACTTACTTTTTCATCTGGAATTGTATTTGACATATCTGAATGGTGAATCATAGCAGGTATCCCCCCAAGATCTCTCACTGCAGACCTAACCAAATGAAAATTTTTCTTTTCATTTTCTAGAAGCTCTTTGTGTAGTTCTGAATTCTTTTCTATTACGTAAGTGAAAAAGAGAAATCAGACTTGATAGTCAAAAACCAGACAGGGCTGAGAATTAGAAAAATTAATCAAGAAAACAGGCTAACCGTGATCAAGCGCTTTAAGAGACATATCCAGAGAACCATCATCAGATTCAGAGGAAGAATTTAATACCACCGAGCCAGTCTGTGTGCATTCCACAGTCTGAGTAGTACGCTGACATACAGCGTCCAAAGGCACATAGCAAGGATGGTAATGGTGGAGGAGGTAACATAACACACGGCCATCTGAGAAAGACACTGTAAAATTCTCCACCTGATTGGAAATGCCAAAAAAAAAAAAATTAGTTGTACTTAAAATATTAATAATGTTTTGTAGGCCGTTCTTTCCTTTTAATAGCTAAAATGCATATTAATTGCTAACACCTAGTATGAGACCATATTCACAACCAAATTCTTAATTATTGAATTTTATCCTCTCAAAAGCAGATTTTGATATTATTGTGCTGGCTTCTTGGCTAGTGCCCCTCAAGACTTCATATACCTCTCAGAACCTCAGAATGTGACGTTACTATAAACAGACATTACAGACAATAATTGAGGGGAGGTCACACTGATACAGATTGGATTCTTATACCAATCTGACTGGTTTCCTTAGAAGAGAGACACACAGACAGAAACAGGGAGAATATCCTATGATTACAGAGGCAGAGACTGGAATAATGTACCAACTGAAAAGAACATCAAAAGATTTCTGACAACCACCAAAACTTGGAGTGTCTCCCTTGGAGCATTTAGTTAAGAGGATAGGATGACCAACGCCTTGGTTTCAGATTTCTAGCCTCTAGAATCAAGGGAATAAGATTCTATTTTAAAGACGCCAATTTAAAGTATTTTCTTATGGCATTCTTAGGAAGCTACAACAATTATAGTCAATTCTCATTTATCAATTGAACACTGAAGGAGGGAATAATGAACCAATCACTGCTTACAGGGGAAAAAACAGGTTTAAGTTCCTGTGGGCTTCTGGTCACTACATTTTCATCAGCCAATCAATACATAACTCCATTTTATGTGTTTCTGATTCAGTAACATTAAAGTCACAGCCAACAGCAGTGTACTCAGTGCCCAAATAAAGCTAATCTAATTCATGTTTAGAGTTCAGTTTTCCCTTAAGAAGGCTATACAGTGCTTCAGCACTACATGTGAGGGCCATTTTAAAGTAGAAATCAATAATAAAAAAAGTGCAGAAATGGCGAAAGCACACCACTGAACAGGCCATGGGAAGGATGTGTGTTCATAGTCTGAGAGCTGAAGCAAGAAGGTGCAGTATCCTGTTGTTGAGCCTTCCCAGGAAATGGAAGCCATCTGTGAGGCACACCGGCAAATGACCCTCCATAAAGCGGACCCAGTGTTGACTTTGGCATTAGAAATAAGTTTTTTCTACCATGGGATTCATGAACAATGATAATGAACTGCATCTTACTTAGCTCTCCGGCACTTACATAAGACCCAGATTACCCACATAGTCAACAATTTCTCTGCTAATAACTTCGAGGTTTAATAGTTTACTGTATTTAATTACATGTACTATCACTCTTCCTGTTTTATAAACCTCACCAGGTTGTTTTATGTATGGGCAATTTATTTTCATATCCTTGCACTTTAAAGTTTATTTCATACAGTAACACAGTACCAACCTAACAAGTTTACTCCAGAAAAACTCAACTTCGATTTCGCTTCTTTCCTTTGCACAGTGGCAGGGTCCTCAGTTGTGTCTTTCCACATGGTGGGTTTACTTGCATTTATCTTTATTGTAAGACTCTGGTCATTTTGTGTCCCATTTCTACTTAAATTTTTTTTTTTTTGGTTCCGGGGATCAAACTGGGGACCTTGCGCTTGCAAGCAGGAGGGGACAACACTGAGCTAAATCGCCAGCACTATTTAAGCATTTTCTATCAAAGCTTTTTATCTATGGTCATTTTTTTCTTACTGATAAATAAAATTACCACACACTGTATAACTGGTGAAAGTTTATATACAATACAACATATGACAAAATCTTCATTTGAGAAAAAGTTTGCTTGTATATATAAACTATTTAAAAATGGAAAGGTTCTCATACATTGAATTTGACTTTAAGCAAAATTTACTTATTTAAAGATATTGGGTTAAAATAAAAGCAAAAGAACTTACTTTTTTATTATAGAAAGCACACACAGCATTTACCCAATCCATCAATAGTCTCACACTCTCGCTGTAGTGATCTAAGACACTACTCTGCCTCTCATTTTTCTTATTTATAACAGCATCAGAATGGCATGATAATCCAGACATTGTTTTCTTTATACTCTGCGTTTGTTTCAGAAAGTTAATTTCTTCCTTTAACTGATCTAAATTAAGAGAGATCTCCACCTGAAACATACAAATAAAGATAAAACTTTATTTTATGTATTCTTTTAAATCCCCAGAAATCAAAGTACTTCTATTTAGAGAAACTATATAAGTCTGAAAAAAAATATAACCTAGTCATAGATTTTAACAATCTAAGAAGTGCCCAACATGTATATTTTAGCACTAATAAAACTTTTCTTTAAAGGGCAAATATAAACGACATAGAACTGGTAGATTGTTGTGACTAAGAACATGATATATGGGCCACACTAGCCTGCATTCAACTCTCAGATCTAATTCTTAGCAATAACATACTTTAGCGTCAGTTTCCTCAGCTGTGAGGCAGACTTAACGTTGAACTTATGGGTATGTAATGAAGGTTAAACTGGCATACATAAAACAATTATCAATCCCTGGGACAGAATAAACCTCACTGATGGTTATTACTGTCAGTTTTTATGTGATTCAAGTTGATTTTATAAATCAGCATTCAAATTTAATATAAAGTAGTGTGCCAAACACAATACCTGAAAAGCAAATGCTATTTTCCAAAGCAATCCAAGAGTTTTTTCTCTGTGCCTATCCACAATGTCCTTAGATAGGATAGTATTTCCTAAAAATGAAACAGAAATCTATTAGCATAATGTACGTACTTATCAATATTCAGTGAGAAAAATACAATTTATCTTTACTAATTTTTTACCATGCTCATCACTTAATTGAATTCCTCGTGACATAAGAATCTGAAGAACAATGTCAACATTGTGCATCTTTTGAAGACGACTTATTGCAGGAATCCTGAGTTTCTTTGAAAGATTCCAGTTCTGAGTGAGAAGTTCCATGGTTCGCCTAACAGTAAAATAATTTTCAGATAAAATTGCTATATAAACATACATCATTTAAAAAAAAAAGTCCCTCCAGTTAAATATAGCTATTACCTACATAAATCTCAAAAGTTTAAGGATGTTAAAGTTAAAGGGACTACCAAAAATTCAAACTTGCATTGCTCCACAGTTAGCAAATACTTTCTCATTTAAATTGGGGTTAGGGGAGAGAGAGTGGTAAAAGAATTGAAATTGACTAAGATATGCTAAATGCATGTATCAACTTCCCAGAACAGACCCAATCATCTAACAGTAACATGCACTAGTAAAATATAATTTTAAAAATTAAAAAAATACGTGAGTACCTAAGGAATAGAGGTACTCCAAAGTTTTAATTCAAATCTTTAACATCATCGAGGTTAGTATGTTTTGTCCACTACAAAACAGTCAATTTTTCCACAGAAAAAGGAAGCCGCAAATATGTATCTGAAAGCTGGTGGACTTAAAATAGGTGTGGTGGCTTAGATTTTTGAAATGAACAAAATTACATAGTAAAATATTCTCAGCAAATGATCTAGACTGTACAAAAACTGTTCATCTGAAATACAGATTTATAATTCTTAAAGACTATTAGCTTGAAGAATATTCAGAAAAGACTGTTCATGGAAACTTAGCAGAAAGGGACATATATGTTGATTTTGAAAAACTCAGTGTAGGGATCTCTTCCTCATAAATATCAAAGAATCCCTATACTCTGGCCAAGTAGTCCTCTGACCTCTGCTTGAACCTCCCCACACTGTGAACTGGTGTTAGGTGGGCCTGAAGACTGACAGTCTTTTACCAAACCAACATTCATCTTCCCAAACTTTTGGATATTATTGATATTATTTATGTGTATTTAGATATTGTTATTTGGATATCAATATTATTTATATGTTTATTTTCTTTGGCAATTTAATCACCTGTTAGCCTAAGATAGCCCTTCATGTACCTGAAGACATTTACGTCTAAGAGTGCTGTGTTTTATTTCTCTAAATATTAACAGTTCCTTCAACTAGTCTTCATGAGACATGGATATAAGGGTTTTAGTTTATACACTAAATATATCTGGTTAAAACAAAGACGTTAACAAGTGTATACAATAACTTCTTCCCTAATCAGTTTTTAGTTCATTTGATTTTCAGCATGCAGACTAGACCTCAATGGCTCTGCATATGAGCAATTCAAAATATGACAAGATACCATGTCAGATACAGAGTTCAGGAAGCTTTACTGTAGCAGAAATAATTGAAAGCCATTAACTGTGTGTTTCCCACATTTCAGTTTAATTGGCTATTCTGGTTTAACAACTTAAATATAGAGAAAAACATTTCTTAGCTATAAAAAAAAAATATTTTTCTTTGACTCTTAAAAGTCTTTCCTTGATAAGAACATAACATACCATGGAGAATTCTCTAGAAACAAGACCATTTTCAATACAGAAATCCTAACAAGGCCAACTACAGTAACATCGTAAAAACTACTTCCAAAGTAGAAACTGGCACTCATTACTCAAAACAAAGTCAATTTTGAGGATTCCAGTCTGTTATTGGGAAAATACTGAGTCTGAAGTTGGATACCACGAGTTCATGCATCCATTCCAATGTATAACACCTGGCCCGTCGTTCTCCCTCTTCATCTCATTTTCTTGACTTCTGAGACTAAATAGTCTCAAATGATTACTCACGAAACCACTGCTGATATAAGGTGCTATTTGTTTTACATGTTAATTAGTTTTACGTTCTTCCTAACTCCTATTCTGAGACATCAAATTCTAATCATATGCTGGCAGAAAAGTGAGAGAGAAGACGAGACTTTTGCATCTTAAACTGATGCATCATTTTTCTGAAAGAGAAATTCCAGCTTTCTTAACTCTAAATTTTTTCTATTATGTGAAAGAATAACTGTACAGAAAACGATGTTTTCCACACACTTCCTGTGTATCTTCGTTAAGCCAGACAATTATATTTCTGATACTTACACAAGACGCACTCCACACTGCAAGTCTACAGCAAGATTTGTAACAGCAAAATCAAATTCATCAAATGGTGTCTGAACATGGCTAACAGGCAATCCCAGTAAGCTAAGGTGACGGGAAAGGTCACCTTCACCACTTAGAAAATCTCGTGAAAAAGCCAGAAGAATTTCTTTACTAGCCTATAAAGAAACAGGTTGAAGGTGTTATATTTCAATATTATCATCGGACCTACAATTTTAAGAAATCCTTCAAATCACAGGTATACAGTTAATGGTTCCATAAGAAGATTGCCAGTATCATATTACATGGTAATGATGCAAATTTCATCTATTTCCAAGACTTCTTTACAAATTGCTCACAATTAATATACTACAAAAACTAGCAGTAATCACTGATACATTACATCTAAATTAGGAAAGAAATTTCTCTCCAAATTAATTCCTTACAATCATCGTTAAGTTCCATCTTAAGGGCGAGATGGAAGGATGATACACTACTGAAAAGTCAACCAACAAAGAACAAGTATTTTCACAATTACTGATGAGACTCACTGGATAGATGTTCACTCCTATTTGACTCCAGAACAGTACTCTTTGGAAGACCAACTTTCTTTCTAAAGAGAAAATATGCCATAAAATCAATCAAAAGTATCAAATGAAAAATGTACCTTGAATTCAGCATCTTTACAGAAGAGGCAAGGATCGTGATCAATCAGTCTGGAAATTTTAGCATGATCAAGGAAACAGACCAACAACAGTAACTTTTTCAATGTAAACTTGGACAAAGCTTCTTCATGACCTTCAATAAAATACAAAAAAGCACACCAAGTTATCTATGAAAGGCATCTTGAACCTTATGATAATAACATGCCAGTAAAAAATAGTAACATGTACAAATAAAATACCATGTCTGTTTTGGTGATTTACAAGTGAGAACCACTGAATCCTCACAGCAACTCTATGAGGCAGGTAGTATTTAATATGTCCAATTCCTGAACATGGAATTAGACATGGCAACATTTAGAGATTTAGCTGGTCTCACTCAACAAATATTTAATGAGCACCATTTAATGAACATGCAAACACCATCCTAGGTGCTAGATACTCAGGAACAAACTATAACAAACAAATATAACTCCATAGGTCTTACAACCTGTTGGGAGAACTGAGTAGGTAGAGACAACAAATAAGAATAGTTATAAACGGTGATGGAGAAAAAACAGGAGTGAAGGAAAGGGTAAATAGAGACCTATTTAGATTGGTTTCTTTGAGAAATGAATACGCACATACAAACAGGAATAATAAGAGGCCATGTATACATAGTGTGGAGAAAATGCAATGGAGGCAAAAATACCATCTCTGTACAGATGCGGAACACTGGGATGTCGATATTCAGACGCTATATCAGGGTTCCAAAGTAAGCGATTCAGAATAAACACAGCCAACCCGGTGACATCACTATTATCTTCCAAAGGTATGAGCTCTCCATAAACTGTCTGAAAAGAAAATCAGAGCTAAACTTAGGCTTATGCTGTCTCTAAGAAGCAGAGGAACGAGCCTGAAGGAGGGCAGACAACAGCCTTCTGAGACATTAGCTACGATCTTTTCCAAAACAGCATGGAAAAGTCATGGCTATGTGATAACCTCTTTAAACTGTAAATACATGCTTTATGCATTTTTTTCGTGTATATGTTATACTTTAGAATGAAAAAAATTTGGGACTAAGATAAATTTTTAATCATATGACAAGCAATGCTTACAATTTAATTTTTTCCTTTATGTTAAAGCACTATCACACATGTACGTGTTATTCAGATTTAATTATTATTATTGTCCCATTAAGTAGGTGCTGAAAAGTACACCAGAAATCTATTCAAAATCTCATAATAATAGTTAACAAGTGGAAAATCATCTGTAAACAGTGGTGGTGAACCTATGACATAATTGAAAAATCTAAAAGGCTCGCCATCATTGGTGTAAGATAATTTGGGAAGTTCAGACATCTTCATCATCAATGACAAATATAAAATTAATTTAATATGTTTTTAAAAGAATTAGAAACTACTAACAACATATTAAATTATATTCTATGACCCTACATTAACATAATATAGAGATGAAAGCATGAATTCCTACCAAGACAGAGAAATTTACCTTAATTTACGTATTTGTTTCATCTTTGAAGTTTCCTTAAAATTCTGAAAGGTTAAGTCTATTTATAGAACCGTAAAATATGCTTCTAAGATAGAATACTATGCTGTTCACAACCACTGACCTTTGCAGTCCCTAAGGGGTTTATAACCCTATCACGACCACTGACTGATCGTGTCTTTTGAAGGTGGTTAATATATCCCTGCCTAGTTTTGGCTCAGCTAGATAATATGCTTTGTCCAATAGAATATGGGTGCAGGTAACGAAAAGTACATCCAAGCAAAAGTTATAAAATGCACTGCAAGTTTCGACCTAATTATCTTGGTTTTTCCTTTACTTCAAAATGTCCCAAACCCAAGGGGCCTCCCCCTCATCTGAGATTTCATTTGACACGCAAAGCAGAGCCAGCTAATATGTGCTCTGCGGACTAATGAAGGGTAAAGAGTTGAAATAAAATTTAGCAATGATACAATCACAGTAAACTTATTATTTATTCTCTCTGATCCCCAAGTTAATGGTAGAAAGAAGGTACATTATTTCAAAAATCCCTTTCAGCACCAAAGACTTTTTATTTTAACATATGGAATAAACTACATTATGAAAAAACTAAAAATATATATATAAATAAATAAAATAAATAAAGCTTATTAGTAAAAGATTGAAAGAAAACGAACTGCAGAGGACACAATTTTATAAAAGCATACTTTTAACAGCAAACAACTAGCTTTACTAATTTAGTTCTAAATTTTTAAATACTATTCCACCAACTAGTTGATAACCCAAATCTAGATGACATTTTTATGACTAGGACTCTACCAAAATGGTTAGAAAGTTTTGCTTTGCAATCAGACTGGTGTACATTCAAAGCCCGATCAGTTATTGTCCTTTGGGAAGTTATCACACAGCTAAGCTTTTCCTGCTGAAGTGAAAATAATAGTACAAACCTCACTGATTTCCAGCCTTTTAAATTAAAAATGTTTAAAATGCCCTAGTCTTTTTTTTTGTAAATGTTCAAAAATGAGCATACCAGTGTTGTCATTACATTCAGCACTAAATTAAGACTACTAAAATGTCTATACTGGTATATTATCCTGCGGCAATATAGCGGTAATATATAATAGCATGGTCCAGTTACCGAATAGGCATTCATTGAATGATCTTCATTTTATACTGAGAGATGACTCAAGTTAACCAACTGACCATACCTTTTATAAATGAAAGAATTAAGGAATCCATTCTATTAAAAGTGTATCTTTAAAAAGAATACTGTAAATCATTTTGAAAAACTGAAACAGATTTACCTCTAGGCCGATTCGAAGCCACAAAGGATTGTATGACAACAACCAGTTCAATACTTTCTGGCGTTCTCCTGAAATGCGGGTCAAAAGAAAGTTAAATTTGGAACTCTAATTAAATAGAGACAATAAATGAAACCTCAGGGAAAACTGGGGATTACGGCACATTTCTATAATTCCACCACTCAGGTGGCCAAAGCAGTAAGATCACTAGTTTGAGGCCAGCATGTGATATACAGCAAGTTCAAGACCAAATCTTAAAAACAAAACAAAACAAAACAAAAAGCACCCCACAAAAACAGAACCTAATGCAGATAATATTAATGGAAAAAAGAAATCACATTTAAGAACTAAGTTTAAATAAATATTTCTATTCTTAAACACCATCATACTTATGAGAGCTTGGTCAGCAAAGCTATAAACTATGTTTGAAATACACACTCAAATATATACATAAAGAAAACACAGTCAGTGTCTGAAAGAGATAACTGCATTTTCATGTTCGTTCCAATATTATTCACAGTATCCAAGCTATGGCATCAATCTCAAGTGTCCTTCAACAGGGGAATAGATAAAAAATGTACTGAGTATGCATGCACACAGGTAAACGTGTGAGGTGACAGATAAGTTAATTAGCTCCATGTGGTCATTTCACAAGACAAGTATACATCAAAATCTTGTACACCTTAAATATATACAATTTTTATCTGTCAATTATAACTCAATAAAGCAGGGTGGGTGGGGAAGCAACATAAAAATCTCTAGAATTTACTAGGGAAGCTGATCCAGGACTGCTCCGAGTTTGAGGTCACAACGAACAATTTAGACCCTGCCTCAAAATAAAAATGTTTAAATGGTGGGCTATAGCTCGGTGCTCTCTGGATTCAAAATTCAGTAGTGAGGAAAGAAGGGAGGGAGCGAGGGAGACAAGAAACCCCTGAAATGTTTCTGAAGAATTCATCCCATTATTTCTGTAATATCCTTACCAACATCTTTCCAAAGGTGTCTATCTTTTCGTACAATTAACCGCTTAGCTTCGATTTCAATTTCAAGCTTTTTAATAGCTCTAACCATTTTTTCAGAAGTAAATAAATGGCACGCTGTGCGGCGTAACTTATTCAGCCGGCACCGAGCAGTGTAAGCTCTGAGAGACATTTCATCCTTTGTAGGTGCTCTAGGAACACTTATTTTATGTTGATTCTCCACTCCCAAGAGAACAGCTGCAGCATTTACTGGATTAAAGAAAAAAGGACAAATGTTTCTGGTTAAACAATATCTCTGTATATTCTTAAGTCCAGCAGTAAAACACATTTTTTTTTTTGAGAGAGGCAGGAGGGAGGGAAAGAAGCTGAAAGAGAACTGAGACTGTCACATACAGGTCCGTCTCCCCAGGAATGTGAGCACTGGGCATTACAAACATGCACTGACACAAAGCTTTTCAAAAACCAAAAGGTCCACATGGAATCTATTCCCTACTCCCTCCAAGCTTTCTCATCTCATTTTTAAGTCTCAAAATGTCAGTGTCACCGTTCACTGAGTACATCCGGCTAATGATCACTGCAGCACATCAGCTCTGCCTGCAGAATACAGCCCAAGTCTGGCTACTTCTCACCACAGGCTCAAATCCCAGCATCTCTGAGAATGAGAAAACAGTTGTCTAACTGGTTTCTGTCTCCATCCTCTTCGTAAATTACCTGAGGAATATGAGCTTTTAAAATATAAGTTGAATTTTGAAATGTAACTTGAACTTTTATTAACACATTTCTTAAATGAACAAAAATTCGGGCCCTATTTCCTTTTGAAAGAAAAAAAAAAAAGGATCTCGGACATCATCTAACATCATGTGATCCAGAGATTCCCTTCATTAAGAATCCTACACAATTCTCTGAGAAATATGAACCACTGTCTTAACCCTGCAACAAGGGTTGGGTGTGGCGGTGCATGCCTGTAATCCCAGCACTTGCGGGAGGCTGAGGCAGGAGGATCACGGCACAGTTGGAGGCCAACCAGGGCTACATAGTGAGGTCAAGGCCAGCCCAAACTCACAGCGAGACTCTGTCTCAAAAAAACAAACAAACAAAAACATAGTTGGACACTGCAAAAATGCAGAAATCACTATTTGACAACAGCCTACCTGACAATATGACAATTTAAATATTCACACTTGTCCATATTTTGAGCTGAAATTGATGTCTACAGCTTCTGTGAAAGAGCTGCGCAAAAGGTTTCATTATCCTTCAGACGAAAGCTTTTAAATGTGTAAAAGGCACCTTGTTTCTACCTTGTCCCACACCCAATTCTCATCCACAATAAACAATGAAATGTTTTAAGAATTCCTCATATGAATTGATTTTCAGATTCTCCATAATCTCGCAGCCTTCTTACGAACCTCTTAACAAAGTATTTAACACTGGATTTGATTTGCCCAAAAAGGCCTGGCCACAAGGACTGACTGCACTGGCTAAGACAGAATGGAAAGCAGAAAGTAGATAGTAAATTTACAGAATGTGAAAAGTATCCTTTAGTACAGAAAATCTATGTGAGGAAAAATTACATGCCATTAACTACAACATTATAGGATATAATAAAATAATGACAAATATCAAAATTTTGATCGGAACGTTATAAATTGAAACATTAATTTCATGCTTACCTTCAGAAATACTTGTTTTTACAGTGAAGTCATCAGGAGTTAGTATAAAATTTAGCCACCAAGTGAAACCCTGCTCCTGCTTCTCTTTCCAGCGTTCATCGTAAAACATGTTTTTTGCCGCAAATGGCATCGGGTGTCTAGGAATACCTAGGAATCCAATTAGGTTACTATGCAAGAAAATTTCCATTGAATTCTTATATAATGTATATCAACAGCCTTTTCGAGCCTAACAAAAGCATCTTTAAAACACTGAACAATATTTGTTTTCTACTACTTGCTAGAAAGCAAGCATTCTGGGTATTAGACACAAACAAAGTAAAAGGCAAAAAGTAAAGCAGTATTTCCTCGCTATTTAAATATTCCAAGCCGCTGTAAGTCAATCTCAGTGAAGCCAGATAGAATATTTTAATTTAAATTGAATACAATTTAACAATCCTTCATGATTTTTATGCAAATAAAAAAATCAATTCATGCCGGGCATAGTTGCGCACGCCTGTAATCCCAGCACTCGGGAGGCTGAGGCAGGAGGATCTCTGTGAGTTCAAGACCAGCCTGGGCTACATAGTGAGTTCCAGGTCAGTCTCAACTACATGGTGAGACCCTGTCTCAAAAAACCAAAAAAAAAAAAAAAATCAATTCATTTCCATTAGAAATGCAGTGTTTGATTCCATGTCACTTTCCCAGACAATTGAAATATAATGAACACATACCTGTTTTTAATGGCTTTATGAAGGTCAAATTAGACTGTGCCACAGCAACAATGGATTTTGTCCTTTTTGTTGTTTTATAAGTAGGAGTTTTAAATCCTAAAGTACCTAAAATAAATTAGAAAGCAGAATTAATATCTCTAAAAATAAACTAAATTTCCAAAATAGGTAACTGAATTAAACATTAAAGTTTAGGTTCTTCACAATCAGATTCATTTGGCAAATACTGAAACTACTATGCTCCGAACTTAGTGATCAATAAGACCAACCCCTGGAAGTTAGAGTCCACACACAGTAATTAATTTTTTTTTCTGCAGAAGCTGTAGTCGAGCACAGCTTATTGTGTGCATCTATTCCAGACTCTGCAGAAGGTACAGGGAAAAGGCACAGCCCCAGGGTAGCTCTGTCTAGTACGGAAGAAATTTAAAAGAGGTAGGAAAGCCCATCTAGATGGGAGTACACTTGAGCTAACTCATTAAATGGAAATTAAGGATAAGGAACATGGCCTGGATATACAAGTGAGAAATGGCAGAAGAGGTTGGAAAAGGTAGCAAAGAATTCAAGAATATAATCATAGTGGTAGCTAACATTTGATTAATTATAGCAGGTGCTATCAAAGGCTTAATAGACTTTTACTCATACAATTATCAAAACAAATCTATGAGATGAGCGCTATAATTATGAACAATTTATATAACTAGGATACCGGGGCTCAGAGTAATTAAGCCACTTGTGGCAAGGTGACACAAGCTAGTAAGTAGCAAGGATATAAGGGTGGGCAATATAGTTCCTGAGTTTGCACTGTGAGTCACTTTGAGGCACCTACTATACCAATAAAGAATTTTAACCCAGTTTATAAAATTCATTTGTATTTTAGAACACAGTATGGACAGTACAATGTCAAGAGTAAAGACAAAATTATAAGGGAATCATTACAGCAATCAAAGTTAGATGTGAGAAAAACTAAAAATCAATACAGTGAAATTAGAAAATTAGTTTAGGGCTGGGGATTTTAGATCAGTGGTGAAGCTGCCTGCCTCATAAGTACAAGAGCCTGAGTTTGATCCCTGGTACAGAAAGAAAGAAAGAAAGGGTGGGGGGAGGGAAGAAAAGAAAATTATTTTAATAATGGAATCGATAAGCTTTAAGATCAACTAACTAGGAAAGTGACAGAGAAAGAAAATAAGATTCTCAGGGTGTGTGGTGTGTGTGTGTGTGTGTGTGTGTATGACACATATATTTCACAACAACATATACTACTATTAAACATAAACAAGAGCTAATTAGAGCAAAGGTCAGCAAACTACAGGCTGTGAAATCCAGCACACTAGTTTTGCATGGTCCACAATCAAACAGTTTTTACATTTGTAAATTGTAGGAAAAACACCAGAAATATAAAAACTTTGGGAGTGATGGCTACATGACTGTAATCCCAGCGATTTGGGAAGTTGAGGCAAGATGACAGTTTCTAGGCCAATGTGGATAACTTAGCAAAGTCTTGTCTCAAAATTAAACATAAAAGGGCTGGGATGTATATCATGTGTGAGTCCTGGATTCAATCCCTAGTACTACAAAAAGAAAAGAAAAACAAGCTGATGACAAAAATTGTATGAAATTCAAATTTGAGGACCTATAAATGAAAATCTGCAGAACACAGCCACTCAGATTCATACACAGTCGATAACGGAGTTGAGTAGCTGTGTCAGCGGTACGGCCTACACTGTTTATTATCTGAACTTTCAGAGAAAAAGGTTGCTTACCCTTGTGTTAGAGGAATCTCATATCTATATCTATTATGAAAATAAGGAACATGACCAAATCACAACTTAGTATTTATAAGTTTATGCTTTTATTTGAACATTTACAACACAAATGTCTGAGACAGTCTTCAAAAGTCACTCCCTCTGCCTGGAACCATTTTATTCATTAGGAATAATGAATTCTTCTCTGGCACCTTCTCACACCTCCTTGCCATGCACACAAAGCCTCCCCTCCGTGCTTGCATAATACCCTGGGCATAGCTTAAGCACAGCACCAGAGCAACCTGAGCCTAGGAATTATATCTTTTCTCCCTGGGACCACAAAGTCTAGAGCACATAATAGGCACTCATATCAATGTGTTTAATTCTGTGTAAATCAGAGGCTCACATAGTGGGTGCCTCAAACAAGCAGTAGATTTGAGTGTCAAAACCGCAATGGTTACTTATTAACTGAATCACTAGTTCCTTCATTCTAGTCATCTCTTACTGTATACCTTGTAGATCGAAATAGATGTTACTTACAATCAAAGTATTTGTGATATATGTATAGAAGCAGTAAAGAAATAGAGTTAATATAAGCTGCATTCATATTTGCTAAGGGGATGTAATTAGAGGGAAATTCATCAGGGAACAGAAGTAGCAAAAGCTGATTACAGTACATGAAATAAATGAATTAATAGAGCACAGCAGATGTCAATGTTGAATTAATGATTGCAGGGCAAGAAGACTAGTGTGGTTAGAATGTTGAAGAATAACGACAAATGGCTAAACACAGATCACTTCAATGATAGAATAAGGATCTTGTAAATAGTCTAACACCATAGAGCCACTGAGCAGAGAGGAGTAGTAAGTAACACATGTTGGACACCATTAGTTCCTCTGATTGTACTGGAACAGCAGAACTTTGACACCAGTGGAAACCATTACTGAAATCTGTGGTTATTTCCCCAAAATAAAAATCTTTCATTAGCCAGCCATGGTGGTGCACGCCTGTAATCCCAGCACTTGGGAGGCTGAGGCAGGAGGATCACTGAGAGTCTGAGACCAGCCTGGGCTCCACAGTGAGTTCCAGGTCAGTCTCAACTACATAGTGAGATCCTGTCTCAAAAAAAAAAAAAAAATCTTTCATTTAGCTTTTCTCTTACTTAAATTCCCAAAGTGTAGCAAAATAGGTTGGAAAGAAAATTTACTCTGTAGCTAGGTAAATCTGAGTTTAAACTATAGTTTTAAGTACCTAACAACCTAACACTTGGTATGCAAATTACTGTTTCTGAACCAGACAAGGACATTGTTGTCTAGATGTCCCCCCAAAAGCCACATGCACTCATAGGTGGGGATTTTTGAAAGTAGTTGGCTTTAGGGTATGTGAATGTGGATTAAGGGTGCGATAATTGGATCAGTCCAAAGACTTGTTCTGGCTATGATGGGGGCCCCACCCTAAGCATGGATGGAATAAGAAAGATGGAAGGCATGCTTGCTGCTTCCCTGCTTTGTGCCTGCCACCTCATGAACCTTTTCTCCTCTGCCATGGAGCCAGTGAGAATGGACTAAAAACTGAGCTAAAATAAACCTTTTCTCCTTTAACTTTGGGTGTCAGGCATTGTGTCTCAGCAATGAAAAAGCAACTAAGACATAAGTCATCCTAGCTACAGGAAATAAGAAGTTCCCAATACTCCATGGCCAGAGCATGACTGAGGTCTTAAGGATCACAAGGAAGCCAAGTGGGTAAAAGCAGAGCAAGGGAGAGAGAAAAGTAAGAGTGACGTTGGAAGGTACACAGGTAGCTGTACAGCTTTACAGAGGCTTATAAACCATTGTAGGAATTATGGCTTTCAGCGCCGCAGGAAGTCATCAAGTGGTATGGAGTGAAGAGTCCAAGGCTCCAGTATTTCAAAAGTAGCTATACAGAAAACAGAGTAGAGAAAAGCTAAGAGCGAAAGCAAGATCTGTTTGAACATGCTGTAATGACACAGAGGAACTCAGGTGGTGTCCATGAAAGTGTTGAGAATTGCTAAGATTCTGAAAAATACGGTAAAACCTCGGATTGTAACTTGTTCTGAGTGTTCTGCAATGTGAGCAAATATTTCTAATAAATTTAAACTTGACAAACAAGCTATATCTTCCAATATGGATAGTATGAGATGCCGAATGTCACATGATCACAACAGAGCCAATGGCTCTTCTCCCTCTCCCCTCCCACCTCTCTGTCTCACTGCTGGATTGTGGGTGACTGTTTCCCAACAGCAAGAGTTTATGGAGATGTCATCTGCAGAGAAGAAATAGGCAAAAAGATGTGTAAAATATGGGAAACAGTGCAAATTTTTATAGAAAAGCACTACCTGAATAAAGCTATAGCAGTGTGAGCTATGAACCTGTTTATGACAACACAATGCCACATTTCTCTAAAGTCCTCAAAAGGAGACAAAAGCAAGTATGACTGAATAAGCTCCTTGTTAAAGCTGCACTGTCAGAAAAAGATTCCACTGAGCCAAGAGATAGCAATGATTCCGTTAGTGATAGTGGAAGTCATCCTGCGCAGTAACCCTCCTCTCTCATCTCCCTTATACCAGCCATAGAGGTTTTCAAAGCTAAGTGCAGGTTAATTTGTTTATTTTTCTTTACATTTTGTATTTTATTATTTTTATGATATTCTAGTATTGTAATCATTTTTATATATTTTTGGGTTGTGAAATGAAATAATCAGTTTCCATTATTTCTTATGGGGAAATTTGCTTTGATATACAAGTGTGTTGGATTACAAGCATGTTTCTAGAACAAATTATGCTCGCAAACCAAGGTTTTTAAAAAATTATTTTATTTATTTATGTTTTTTTGGTACCAGGGATCAAACTCGGGACCTTGTGCGTGAGGCAGGTGGCAGCACCACTGAGCTAAATCCCCGGTAAATCATGGTATATTATATGGAAAAAAAAAAAAGATTTGTTAGTGGACTAAGTTTGGAATCAGACATATTTAAATGTATAGAGAAACCACAATTAAGGACAATTCCAAGGCTTCTAGCCTAAGTAGTATCAAAGTATCATTTACATACTGATATTGGAGATGAAAATAGGATGTTATGGGATAGTGAACAAGGGTGTGGATTTATTAAAGAGGATCACTAGAGAATCAAGTAGGAATATAATATGTTGGATATATCAGTCTACCAATTCAAGGTCAATTCTAAAGAATTGTATTTGGGTGTGTGGTGTATACGTACAGATAGTATTCTAAGCCAGAACACAGGACAAGGTCATTCAGAGAATGAGTAAAAATATGAAAAATATAACTAAGTCAATAACTAAGCCTTTGTGTAGTTCATGATTTCCCCCAAAGAAAACTGAGAGGGAACAGCCAGTAGAGAGAGAAGAGAACCAAGCAAGAGATCAGGGATGGCAAGACAGATACAGATTTAATATCGGGGAAGTCAAAATGTTTTTTCAAAGTAATGCAGGATTCTAGGTATCTACCTTCATTCTTAACTAGTAGCTGGGCAGAAGCTGACAGTGAAAAAATGTCACCAGGAGCATAGGGCAGGCAAAGGCAATTCTTTGGTTGGCATATGGGTGCCAGGCATTTCACTGGGCCATCCAAGCAAGGCTCAGACGAAGATGAAGCTAGTGAAGTACTTTTTGGGGGTGGCAAATTTAAGAAGTGTACCAGAAAAAATCAGTAATTGAGCTATCTGAATGCAGTTTTAGAAATCAAAATTAATGAAAATATGGAAAGCTTAAAGTATCACAACTATTTCAGAATTTAGCTCCACATAACGTTTGCCCCTCCTTCCACTACACAAGATGATAAATGAAAAGCATAAATTACTAAGAGCTTATAGATAGATTTATGTCAAAATAAACAGATTTTCTAAATTCAAACAAACGTGCCCCTTATAAAGGATGTTTCACTACTCTAGTCACTAGAGATGTTATACTTTTACTCAAGATTTTATAAACAAGACTCACCAGTTCTCTTCTTCAAGATTAATTTCTCCCTGCTATTAGTACATTTTGACAGGGGTGTTGTCATCTTTTTTGCTTTGATAGTTGACGAGTTAGATTCTGAGGGAGAAAAATGGATTCTTTTGACTTTATGTACTTCTGTATGTTCTGCAACCTTCACATTTCCATCTTCCATGTTTCTGTCACTCTTTCTTTTACAAGCAATTAAAGATGTTGAAGGAGTTGTTTCCTTTTTGTAAGTCTGAGGTGTAGTTAATATTGGATCTATAATTGGAAGATAAGAATGAAAAGCTTCTTTTTCTTTTTGGTTATCTATTACTTTTTCACATTCACCTATTGTCCTGTTGAGACATCTTTTTGCTTTCAATTTATTAATCTCAGTTCGTTTTTCTCCAGCACAGGTTGGCTTCCTTTTAGTAACAGTGGCAGAAAGTATTGGACGTCTCTTAGGTTGTTCAACTGCAGAAAATGTAGGATGGCTTTGTTTTGTAAAACTGGAGAAATCTGACTTCACTGCTGCAGGGTTTAGTTCTTTAGGAATAACTTTGGAGGTTTTGGAACGTTCATATGGAAAAACTTCACTTTTTCTCCGATCTTGATGAAACTCTGGAAACTGGGATGGCGAATCTTTACATGTTTCCTGAGCTATACTTATATGTGGCATGTTATCTTTTACAAACTGATTTGGAGATAAGATGGGATTAATTGACTCTGACTCTAGATCCTGCTTTAATCCATAATTACCATTTACAAAAGAATCTGGACTTAAAATTGTTTGATAAATTTCATGTACAGTTTTGGATTCCAAATGAAGAGACTTCAAATTATCTTTTTTAAGTGTATCTGATAATAGACATGTCATTAACCCTACATCATCATTAGCTGCATGGGTGTTACTTACAAAAGAATCAGGATTCAGAACATTTCCTTGGGTCTGTATAACATTTAAAGGTGAAGAACAGTTTGGGGTAAGAATGAGATTAGTATTTACTTCACTTTCACTACTAGTATTTATGGAATGAAAGGAAATTTCTGAAATGACTTTCTCATCAAAATTATAATCTTTTGAAATGATGGCTCCTTCTACTTGTATTTGCTCCCCATTTTCAGATACATGAAGCGATGAGTAGGTAGTAGAACGACGTACAGAAAATGGCAAGCAAGTTTCAACATGGTGTTCTTTGAAGACAGGGCTAATAGGTGATATGGGTATTTTATTTTCTTCAAGGGTTAAAGAACTGTTTTCTGTTGGAGCACAGCCTTCGCTCACAGCCAAATTTTCACAGGCTTGTAATGGACTCCTAACTCTGTCAACTTTTTGGGAAACACTAAATGTTTTATTAATATTTTGAGTATTTGAAATCTTCTTGTTACGAGTCGATGAGGCTGAAACTGTCTTCTTATTAATGGTAGCCCAGAGACTCTTCTATAAAAATAAACAAAATACACCAGTGAGTTTAAAGCTACTGAGTATTACTCTTAAATAAGCAATATTATATATGCTATTTCAAGCCTGTCATCAAAATGAGTTTTAAATACATTTCAACATTTTCTTAGAGTAAATCATAGTATGATAAAACAATTACCTTTTTCTTTTTCTGCTCCTCTGAATTTCCTAATAATATAGCCTGATGTTTCACAACATTATTTACAAGAAATGTCACAATCTCTCTTACTCGGCCTTCTTTCAATGGTGTCCAGTTAACAGAGATGACAACTTTTTCTGTAGGCTATCATCAAAAGAATACACTTTAAATGATTATGAAAGTAGTAATTATATAATAACCAAAATATGTTACATATAACTTAGAATATAATAAAGGACTAATAATTGTTATAACACTTCATATCCTTAATAGCATTTAATAGGTCACATAAATTTTACTTACCCTATTTGCTCATTTCATCATAAACAAAAAAGCATCAGAAATAAGAGAACTAATAATAAAATAAAATTATAATAAAATCTATTTATATGAAAGCTATGGAACAGTCTCCCAAGCATTTTAATTGATTCATTTAAAACGTTTTAATTGCATATGTCTGTTTCTTTATTATGTATGGTACTTCTATTCCAAATATAATGATCCCACTTTATAAAGACTTTATGTAGAGGGTCACGGATCTAGCTCAGTGGCACTGTGCCTGCCTGGTAAGCGCAAGGTGCTGAGTTCAATTCCCAGTAAGAAAAAAATAAAAGAAAGAAAGACTTTCTGTAAAACAAACAAACAAAAACATAAACATGAGCTAAATCCCTCTTCTGCACAGACCCAACAGTCCACATCATAATACTATTCTTTGTTAAAAAACTACTATGTTCCAGGCAAGTGCAGGTATCTCACATAACTCATTTAATACTCACATTCCTAGGAAACAGGTACTGCTTATGTACATTTTACAGAGAAAGTCACCAACGTCCAGAAGCATGGCCAAAGTCATGAAGTTAGTGTGTAATTAGAAGCTAGGCAGTCTGACTCCAGAGTTCAGACTCTGGCAGGTAAACTTTGCTAAATGCAAAACCCTGAGATGACAAAACAAACTTGGTCCTTCCTCCGGGAAAAGACAAGTTTTTACTTGAAAGGAGGAAACTATGTATCATCATCAGCAGTTTGAAATAATAAGAACAGTGAAATTTTTACTCTATAAAACAGAATTTAGATTAAAAACATTAACAATGAACTTTACTTGTACATCATAACAAAAAGGAACAAGCAAAAGCACTTTGTAGATAGAAATCTGTCTTTCCATATAAAGCAAAGCAAGCAATTAGTAATTCATAAAACAAGGCAGCTCAGCAGCTTCTAAGTGTGAAGAAACCACTGGTGACACATAGCTCAATGGGCTCCAGTCTCTAAAGCCCTCATAAAGTGCTGTTTCCTCAGTTAAGGGTTTGCAAACTGCACACTTTTGGAAATTCTACTTGATGTAAACCCCAAAGTAGTCAAAATAAGAACAAAATCATCTTTTTTTTTTTTTTTTTTTTTTTTTTTTACTGCGATGGGAATGGGAACACTGCTTTGGCTCTAAGATATAGGGAAGTTCTTAAAACAGTGTTTATAAAATTAAACTTGATGCACCATTAAAACTATCTGACATAGTATGGCTTCAATGTGATTCACTAGCTATAGGTGTCTCTACTTTATCATTCTTTATGGCTGACTAGTTCTCTAGTTTATTAAGACACACACACACACACACACACACACACACACACACACACACACCCCTTTATCGAATCGCCATTGATGGGCATTTGGGCTGTTTCCAAAATGTAGTTATTACAAACTGTGCCGCTCTAAACATGGGAGCACATACATTGCTGTAGAATAGTTTCTCTCGTGTGAGAAACTGAAAACGTAAAATGAGGATCAAAATGTATAATAGATACTGTGAAACAGGAAAAAGGATTCAAGGGGAAAGGGGAAGTGGAAGTGGAACGAGTAGGGAAAATGAAAAAAGGGAAAGGAAAAAATATGAGTAAAGGAAAAAAACGGAAACAAAGTCTTTGTAAATAGGGAAGGCTGGAGTGGCTGCAGGGAGGGCAGGGGAATGGGAAGAAAAGAACCACCAAGATAATCATGCAAAGGGACAAGATCCCAATGATGAATGCCAGCATACTGTATACCTAAAATGTACCAACAAACTCCATGAAAAAACCTGTACTGACTGCAAAGGGGGAAAGATTAAAATGTAAAACACACCACAGATACACACTGGAACACTGATAAAGTTCTTTGGAGGGGTTCTTTTCCTGCAGATTTTAGCAGAAACAAAATTCAATATTTCACCAGGAAAAAAAGAAAGTAGTCTAAAATGTATATTAGGATGACTGATAAGAGGCGATAGTTTTAAAAAACATCAATCCATGTTCTCCTGACAATCTTTAAAAATAAAACGTCAAAGCGTCATCTACGAGTTTAAAAGTGCACAAGTATTTGGCAACACCTCCAGTCTATTACGAACGTCTGTCCATATAAAAGTCGGGGGTGTCACGTTGTTAATTCTGAATTTCTGATGCTAGGAGAGCGCCCAGTCCAGCCTCACCCCCGGGGGCCGCGCGAGTGGGAGTCGA
>NW_022900923.1:36873661-36875253 GCF_012274545.1 Fukomys damarensis
CGGTGTCTCCGGCCTCCTCCCTCGGCTCCCACCGCAGAGCCCGGACCCCCGACGGCCGCTGCCCCTCGGTCGGGTAGCGAAGGCGTAGTGAGAGCACAGTCGCCTCTTCCCTTGTCCGTAGCCGACTCCCCAAACACTCGCCAGCCCCAGGGAGGTGCAAAACTACTACAGCCTTTTTGCCTGTTTAAACTTTTCGTATCCACCGTCTCCGGCCTCCTCCCTCGGCTCCCACCGCAGAGCCCGGACCCCCGACGGCCGCTGCCCCTCGGTCGGGTAGCGAAGGCGTAGTGAGAGCACAGTCGCCTCTTCCCTTGTCCGTAGCCGACTCCCCAAACACTCGCCAGCCCCAGGGAGGTGCAAAACTACTACAGCCTTTTTGCCTGTTTAAACTTTTCGTATCCACCAATGGGCACCTTGGGAAACCGCCCCTGCCCTCAGAGGACCAATCAGTGCGCAAAACTTCCGGGCCAATGACAAGGCGGCGCCTTGTTTAAATGATTGCACAGCTGCGCCTTAAAAGCTGCTGGGCGGCTTCTTGGTCTGTGCGGGAGAGGAGCGACTGCGCTATCCTGATCTTGTTAATTATCCAAGCCCTGTGGCTTAGAATTGAAATTGCCTACAAATTCTATAAACAGGTTCGGATGAAGGGAAGAGAGGAACAGCATTTTTACAGTAAATATAATATTGCAGTTGCCCAGATAAAATTTAAATAGGCAAACACAAAAAAAAGATTTGCTTTACCCTTCTGATCCGAGAGACCCTGCCCAGAATTGTGTTAATCGATTTAACTCCTTTCCCAGGCCGAATGGGAGACATGAAAAGAAAATTAAATAGTTTGTATGAAGATGCTTATTTAATGACAAGGGCACTGTGTATTTACATGCTGTCTCTTACCTCTGGAAGCAAAACTAGATAAATAAAACCCGAGATTCCCAATAATTAGTAAAAGATCTTTTTGATAGACAATGTCCTTGACCTAGAACTTTTTTGATTTTTATGAGTGTCTAATATTGGTTATAACTTGCATATTATATTTCAGGGATTATTTTAAGCCCTTTACATATTTATCTCAACCTGAAATCCTCTAAGGCATCTCATAGGACATAAGTACAGTTACTTATACTTTACAGATAAAGGAATATGAGGCAATAGCTAACTGAAAATGGCAAAGCCACGGTACGTGTCCAGGCATTGGAGCCCTGGTCTTGCTCTTAACCACTACAACATACTAGCTCTGAAGACAGCAGAAATTTTCAAAAATAATAACCATAGATGCATGTATGGCTACACAAAATATATATACATGGAAAAGTCTGAGTGGAAAAACAAAACGAGGAAGATGAGACAAAATTATGTTCAGTGATATCCAGCTTGATCTATTTTTTTGGTCCTTCAAGACTGATAACACAATAAGAACACTACTATATCGTTTTATTTTTTTATTCAAAACGTTTATAGGAATTACAATTTTGAAATAAACCTAATTTATATTTTTCTTCTTACTGTGAATGTTACATATTGCCATTTCAAATAAATTTTCTTTAGTTTAAGACACTCGAATGTTTGTTTTTTTTTTTTGGTTTTTTTTTTTT
>NW_022900923.1:36875318-36921048 GCF_012274545.1 Fukomys damarensis
TTTTTTTTTTTTTTTTTTGGTTTTTTTTTTTTGGTTTTTTTGAGACAGGGTCTCACTCTGTAGCCCAGGAACTCACAGTGATCTTCCTGCCTCAGTCTCCTGAGTGCTCGGATTACAGGCATGAGCCACCACGCCCAGCTATGTTTAACTCTTAATGTGTTAAAGGTACCTTTTCACCTGGTCACATCTTTGCAAATAGTCTCTTTCTTAAAATTTCCTTGTATTATACTAAATTAAAGTAGAACAACTGTTAATGTTGTGACATCAATGGGTACAACAGTGGTCTTAGGGAACTGTCTTTTAATACCAAATTCTAAAATTAGATAACATTTGAAGATCACAGGCATAAATGTTTGCTAGGGAGATAATGATCTGAATGACATGGTGGCATCATAATTACTCATATTATTGCTGATGGCAGCCTAAGATGAAGTGTATATGAAAGGAAATTGATTCAAAGATCAAGTGACTGTGGAACCTAGTTACTATGCCAACATTTTATAAATGATGGTAAAGATTATAGTGTTACTAATTTTGCTTGGTCACCCTAGACAAGCATATATGGGGGAAAGAAAATGAAAATCTATGATGTATATACAACTAAGAACAAAGGCATCTCTGAACTTCTGAAAGTCCCTTTCTTTCTGTAGTGTTAGGAAGACATGATCAAGGATTAAACCCAAATGTCTGATTTTAAGCCCAAGCGTTTAAATGCTATTTAAATGCTCAGCTCTGATAGTTCTTTTGAAGGTAAGAGTCTTGGGAAAGAAGTGCAAACCTGAGAGTAGACGTACTGACTGCTATAGTTTGGATCTGGAATAGTCTCCTAAGGGCCACATGATAAAGTCTGTGTCCCCAGGGATGGCTCTTAAGAGGTTGTGGAACACTAAGAAGTGGAGTCTTACGAGAAGGCTTCAAGTCATAAGAGACCTTGACAGGCACAGTGGGACCCAAACCTTTACCTCTTCTTCCCATTTGCTCCCTATTCATGATGTAAGTGGTTTTGCATCATCACTCACTCTTGTTACGATGTGAGACTACAGGCCCAAAGTAACAGATCTAACCAATTGTGGACTAGAAATTCTACAGCTGAGCCAAAACAAACCTTTTCTCTTTATAAGTTGACTATCACAGGTATCTTATTATAGTCACAGAAAGCTAACAGGGACACTTGTACAAAATTGAGAAGGCTCAGAACTCTCATCTTCCATATTTCCTTTGTAGGCAGGCAGCCCCTTTCAACCCAACCCAATGTGAGGGATTCTCTAGTTGTTAAGAATGGAATTTGGAGAAAGGAGCACAAGTCAGTGCCATTTCTCCTTAGCATCCACTCACTTCATGATCCTTTCATTAGCTCAGGCTCTGAAAACTAAATTCTAGACAGAGAGGCAAGGGCAAGATGTAAAGTTGAGTAGATAATATATACTGTATGCCAAAAGACTTGTGAGACTCTGACAGTCTAAAGTGGATTGTAAGTGTGTTAGATCAAGGGGACAAGAATGCCAAATTTATTATCATGAGTGCATTTTGGCTACTTAATACATTAGGTTAATAACTTTAATGGGAATGGCTTTAATAATCTACTAGGTTCATTAATTGAAAGTTGATAGTGGCACATAAGTCAAAATGCCGAAATATATCCAGTATTCTGCAAAGAAACTAAAAGCTCATGAAGATGGGAAAGTTTTAGAATATTTACACATTGAACCTACTTGGTCAAGCCACCTTTAAACATCCATGATCCCACTCGAAATCCTCTATTTAAAAAGCTGTTAAGAAATGTATTTATGAGGAGAAAACCGAAATCTTTGAAAAGACATGTGGTGATTGTTCTTTATATGCAGGAAATAATGACAAGACACTCTAATGAAAATAGTTCTCTGGTCCCCAAATGGATAGGACCCCTAAATAGTCAGGACCTGCAGCACTGAGGCAAGATGGTAAAGCTCTTACCACTATATGCCGAGCTCTGAATAGTAATGGATTTGTGGCAGTGTGGTCAGGGTACCCAAGATGGCCAAACTTAGGCTATTCTAGGCCTTCTGCTTGCTTTATATGTTATGAAACTCAAACATTCACAATAAATTTATGAACAACTAATCTGTGGTATATAACTTTCTGGCAAATTGCCAACTTTGTGTGCTGTCACATATGAGGTTGTAAAATTTCTCAGCATCACTCTTCATATTGCTAAGATAGGAAAGACATGTCAGACAACCCCACAGCTCCACATCTTTTTTCAGGGGTCTGCTGGAATTGCAAGTGAAACTTCTTGGCCTTGGCCAGTGGCAGAGAGTGGTAATAACTAATTGGTCAAAGATCCTTAAAACTAAGATAGGCAAAGTAGTATGGTGCTGCTTGATGTACGGAGGCAGAATGACATTCATCCGTGAGACAGAAACCTAGCTGTAGTCAATCAATCACAGCCTCTCGCCCCATTCCTAGATTTAAACCCACTCACAGGACCAAGGCTTGTTGACTAAGGAAGAGTTATCGCTGTGACAGAGGTCCCCACAACCTTAATACAAGTATGTAAAATCAATCTTTGCTTAAATTTTCTGTAGTGTGATCTACAGTCATTTACAAACGTGAATGTGGATTGAGGAACAAGGAATAACCAGGTAGACCAGAGGTTGCTAGGTAATGTACCTGCCTTCTGACTACACTTCAGAAACTAAAATGTCACCCTGGAACACAGGTCATAGGGGGAGCTGCCAGAGATCAGGGCACAGATGCATTTAAGGCTGAATTTTTCCCAGGATGTGTCCACTGGATCCCCTAGCCTGAAGAATACAAAATGGGAATGCTTACCAATCACATTTTCACTCTGACTCCCAGAAAGCATCAAGTGGAAGGTCCTTCCACTGTAATCGAGAGGTTATTGTGAATGTTGCTTGATCTGGGAAAGTGATTACATGCATATACCAACTTAGCTTGCCATCTCGGCAAGCACAAAAGCCAGGTAGGTCCTGGAGAACGACAGATTATACCAATTAGGTAATTGTATCAACTACTGAAAGTTTCCGATGTGTTATCTTCACAAATGAATTAATACACTTTCGCCAGCTGATTAGCAGCTATTGACTGGGCAAATGCTTTCTTTGCTTGATTTTCTCCATTCATCCAGTATATTATGAGGCCTAGTCAAATCTGTCTGTATTGTCTTCTGCTGTAATATTGTCTAGAGAAACATGTATTGTGTGTGTGTGTGTGTGTGTGTGTGTGTGTGTATTCATGCTGGGGATCAAACCCAAAACATCACACATATTAGGCAAGTACTCTACCATCAAGCCATATCCTCAACCCTTGAATCCTCTTGGTAGTTCTTAAAAGGTCACACTGGTCCTTTACATTATTAACATTTTTTCATTAAACTTGGTGAGCAAGAAGTGACTGTCAGGAACAGTAAAGGTCTGAGATATTTTTCCCACTTACAAGCTAGTTTCAGAAATGCTGCCTTTATTAGTCACAGAAAAAGCAGGAGTGGGGCTACCAGCATATACACTACCATGTATTTCTGTCCCCAAGTCTCACAGGGGCAATACAAAGGGCCTGTCATGAATGCCACACAAATGGTAGACTGCATTACAGAAAGGGACACGGCACTGGAGATTCGACTGTACTTACCTCAGTGTGCCTGGGCAAGTTCAGAACGTCATGCATGATAACAGCTCTCTTGAAAAGAGCCTGAAAAATGGTTCGGGTAGAACCAAGGTTTTGCATTCTTGGCAAAACCAGCAAGGATGTGGAGGCCCCATGGGGAGTTGTGTCTCTCCAAGCAGCAAGCACTCTAGATGCCACGAATAAAACAAATACAAGCCAGGTGGCAGGCAATAAATTGTGACAAAGTTCTGCAATATCAGTAACATTTTTAGGGATGCAATGGTCTCAAAAATTCCCTCTAAAGAAAGAAGCAGCTGCTGTGTTATCACTGAGATGAGCTCTTTCGACTTTGGAGGTCACCATTCGTGTACATCTCACCAAGTCACTTATCTGAAAAGCTGTCAGGCTGATTTTTTTATTGGGGCCCAGATCAAGCAAAGCCCTGCAGCAGGTCCACGTCACATATGCAGCTCTGCTACTCCTGCCATGTGGCATAGGCTTACAACTCCAAGACAGTCAGATATAGACCAGCTCTGGAAAGTCTCCATGTAAGTAAAAGTGCATGCAATTCCAGGTTTGAGAATAAGGGCATGTCTTTCCCTGTGGACAAGTATTTGTCATTTGAAAAGCAGATCCGAGTTTTTCTACTAGGTTACGGTAGATTCTAAATGCTTAATTGCAGGACAAGTGGCTGGCTATGTGATCCAAACCACCACTGGCCAACTATATTATTCAACGCAGGAACAGCTAAGTATGGCCTGAGGGTCATATCTGGTCCAGTAACTTTTTTTGTAGTTTTATTGGCATACAGCTGTGTCAATTCACTTACTACAGTGGCAGAATATTTGTGACAGAAATCATACTGCCTGCATGACCTAAAATATGCAGTGTTTCTTTACAAAGAAGTTTGCTGACCTGGGACCTAAAGGACCATAAAACTAGGGGCCTGGGATCTAGCTCAGTGGTTCCACCACCTGCCTCACAAGTGCAAGGGCCTGAGTTCAATGCCCGGTACCAAAAAACAAAACAAACAAACATAAAGGACCATCAAACTGGATTTAACAAGCAACATTCCATTATCAAACAGAAGGGACCTACAAATGCCCTAGGCTAAGCAATTGCTAAACATACAATCACTGCTAACGGAAGCCAGTGATAAATTCCCAATACAAATCCACTTTCTCCGGTGGGATCTGCTTACCTGTGATGTTGTTAACATTAAAACTTTTCTCTTCATGACAGAAACAGTATTTTGCCTCTTTTGGTTTGCCTCTTCCAGGTATTGATTGTGGTGACTAACCTCATTATCCCTAGGTTGTTCAGAAGCTCTATCTACAATCAATGACATTAGTGATGTTTTTCAAAATATGTCAGACATTCTTTGCTACTTTTTCTCTCTTCAAGAGTGGAAGGTTAATGTTTCCCTTCCATGTGGAATGAAATTACTGAATCACAATATAATGTGGCAGTTTTGAGAAGACTGAGCTTAAACGAGCTGCTCTGTCTGTATGAAGGGGTAGGGGAGAAGGAGGTGGGAGTGAACAGCTGCCGTATCGGAATCCATGCTTACCTGAACACCTAACCTAACCATAAATAATCAGCCTTGAATACTAGAGATCAAAAAACGCCAGTTCCAGCTCATACTTCCCTTAGCCGCCCTGACAGCCACACAGCAAGAGTGAAGTATCATCATCTGCATGACACTGCAAGACTGATCTCGTTTTCCATGCTGAGACTGCAACTGTAATCAACAGCTTGATTTCAACCTCAGGAAACATCTTGAGCCAAAACCACCAGCTATATGACTCCTAGATGTCTGCCATTCAGATCTGTGAGGTAATAAATACCTGTTGCTTAAAGCCATCTTTGGTATAAGCTGTCAGACATCAATAGACAAGTATCATATACAACACTGCCTACTGATCAGAAGACTTGTTTCCTAGAAAGGGGCTCAGGGCCATAGAATTTATCGGTCTTCTCTCAGAAGCGGCTTCCCTGATTAAACTGAAAATGGCCAACTGAAGACTGTTATGGGGTCCAAAGGAGCCCAAAACTTGCAAGGTTAGGGTACTGTCTTCTAGCACACAACTGATCTCTTAAGCCAGAAGTCACTTTTCCCACAGCCAGAATGTATGTTTCAGGGGGTCAGAGGTCAGACTGACCACTCATATTATATTGAATAAATCACTTCATTCATGGAATTTTTCTATATTTGATTTCAAAAAAACACGATTACTTCAAGAAAACCTCACCATGAATATATGAGTTTATATTAGACACTTAAAAATCACTGTGATACTTTATAAATTTAATATATAAAATATTTTAAAATAATATGTAATTTATGAGAAAAGTTTTTAAAATGTGTCCCAAGATAAATGGTTTTCCATTTGTTCATAGTCTTTGCCTTTAATTTTTAGAGGCATGCAGAGTACTGTTCCCATGCTGTGCAAATGTAACTCAATAAAACCTAGATATGTTTTTATTAGGACCAAAAAACTTGCTATTTATTTTAAATATCAAAATAACACAAGGAACTAATTCAATATACAAGACACTTCCTATTCTTCACAGAGAACTGAATTTTTCTATAAAGACATTTATACTTAAGAAACATGAGACAAATGAAATATCTATTAAAATCCACAAGATACTTTGACACAAAGTTGATAACAATGAATTTTGATATTTTAGAGTTTTCTTTGTAATTGTTTTTTAAAGTGTCCTTAATTAAAAACGAAAATTACGGTCTGAGATTGAAAGCAAGATCAAAAGCATTTCCGCTTTCTTTTGGTACTGGGGATCCAACTTGGGTCCTTGCGCTTGCAAGGAAGGCAGCAGAACCACTAGCTAAATCTCCAGCCCCAAAAGCATTTTCACTATAATGTACATCAGAAACCCCCTTAATCATAACATTTATTACACATCATGGAGCAGCTATATATCCAGCTTTGTGTCATTTTTTTTTGGCAGCCACACTCATCCACTGTAATCCTTTTATCTATAGGGATAAGAAATAGTCTGACTGCTAGAAAGAATAAAAATGTCATAATTACACCACAGTACATTGTCCGACTTTAATGCAAGCAGAAATATCAAGCAAAGAGGCTGAGTAATGATGAGATGGGTACATGCTCTTCAGAAAATGTTTCAGAATCTCCAACAGTAATGTAAGCACTGCAATTATTTTTTTAAAAATCTAATTTTAAAAAAAGAGGTTATGTTCATTGTTGTATAACCTTTATTGTCTGAGTATAATCCTTAATTTCTCTGTACTTCAATGGCTGCACAGAATAAATTTAAACTATCATGGGATTTTTCAAGAGTCATAGAATTAAGATCAATACACAGCAAGTTGAAAACAAGAAGAGTAAGCAAATCTAAGGACTCTATTAAAACCATCTTTTTCTCATATTTTACACACTCTAATCCTGTTATTTCTATTGTATTAATGCTACAGCACAAAGCATGCTAATATTGTAGGGATAAAGTATCTTAAGTAAAAATATTTTAGAGGAAATAAGGAGGATGCCCAAAATAACATTACAGACTATACTGAGGGAAATGTGTTAAAGGGGGTGGGGTAGGATTTATGGAATTGTGTGGAGTTCCCGGAAAGTGTTTAGAAAATTATTCTCACACTCTCCATTATTTACTCTAATTGTGAGTAAGATATACCACAGTACTACTTAGTTTTGGAAATGCTACTACTTATTCCTTATTAAAGAATAGTTTCAGTCATTTTAAATTTGCAGTAGATCTTGAACTATGACTGTTTAAAGGTCCTGGATTTTTCTGAGTTGATTGAGTTATATGTTGGTTGCGATGCTGCTGCTGCAAATGAGAGACTCATCTCAAACGAGCTCTTTTTGTTCAGTTTTAGGTGAGCTGACGTGAGAAGTCACTCTGTGCAGATCTGGACAGTTACAGTAACTGGTTATGAGAGAGAGAGAGAGAGAGGGACTACTCATTTTATTTTGTCAGATCTAATTAAAGCATCTAGGGACAGGCCCAATAGTGGCTTCACATAACTACAAAGGCCACAATAAGGTATTTAAAAAATGATAATATAAATCATAAAACCAAATCTTCCTAATACTTCGTGCCAATTTTCCTATATAAACAAAGAGCAACCTAAAAAAATTACTGCCCAACCAGCAGGCAACATGAACATAAGACCCATAACCAAAACAAAAGAAACCCAAACCCCAAACAAAACATTTATTAACAAGTACAATCTAACTTCAAGTCTAATCAACTTTGAAAAGGCACAAAGAAAGATGACACAAAAGGACACTGTCAAAGAGCTAACGTTCAAAATCTGACTTCATCAGTAACATACTGGAGTGATATGGTGGGAAGAAAATCTGAGACTATAAACATATCAATTACATTGCTTTTTTGCAACTGCAGGGTAAAAGGCAATAAATGATATTTAATTATGTATTAACCCTTACCTAACATTTTACACTTACTCTACAAAGATGTCTGACACTTTTTAAAGTTAACAGAAAATTACTACTGTACTTATTTCACGACCTACCATCACTTTAGTAAAGCACCAATTTAAAACTTTTCATTTTGCTACTCCTCTTTGCTCAGTGATAAATGTCAAGATCATTTAAAAGTATGCAAAGATCACTTGCTACCTTCATAGTTGTTGGTTTTATCTTGCTGGTATGAGGAAGAAAACCTAACAGTAAGTGGTATTTTAGGCTGTAAAAAATAGGTTGGGTTTCTTATAAAAATAACTTCAACTTGACCTAAAAAAATTCTAAGGCAAAAATTATTTTGACAATGTAGTGTGAAAAATAAGCTTACGGCTTAGCATTTAATAGTGTTCATTAAAAAACATAACATTCAATTAAATCGAGGAAAACAGTATTCTTAGTACAATTGGTTTGTCAGTCTATTCCCAGAGTATTTTCTTCTCCTCTTATTTTTATACATACAAACAAACACAAACATTCAATACTTAAATCTTAGTATTTAAGCTAATGATTTTTTAAAAATCCATTATCCTAGGACTTCAACTGTGCTTCTTTGGACAAATATTTATTCAAACAACAAAGAATTTAAATTCTTTTAAATGGTTTAATACCTACTAAAAATCTTTGGTGCATTTAAGTCAAAACTGATTAGGTTAATAAATTTCTGCACTTGATAAGTTATTCAATTTACAGATTAAGTGCTAACTGCTATCTACTAAAAATTAATTTAAAATAATAAATTAGGCTCATAAAATAAAAAATTCTCAATGAGGCTAAACTTGAGAGGTTAAAAATTTTAAGTATAGTTACAAAATAAATGGATTTTTAAAGTTATAGAAAGATCCACTAAAAACCTCATTTTATACTTTTTGTGCCAACTTTAAAAGTTTATATACATTCAGTTTGCCCAAATCCATCAGGCGTTCCCAATCTAAAAGATGCCATACATTTTTAGAAATTATAGGCAGCAGATTTATACTCTTCTTGGTGTTCTCTCCGCCCACTCCTTCCCTAGGAAGTCTATCACCGACCTCTAAGACCGGGTTAGGAAGTGAGGGAATGCAGTGCCTGGCACACGGTGAGCATCCTTCAATGCTCTCTCTCTTCTTCCCTTCCTGCCAGCTCTGCTGCTCTGACCACACGAGCTTCAACAGGCCCTTTAAACCTCAGTATCGGAGTCTTTCCATCTGAAGCAGGAATATGTCAGGTTCTGTTTCACATATGGTCATGAGGTTCAGATGAAATAACATGTGAAGGCATTTTAGAAAACAGGAAACCACTACTGAAGCTGAAATTACCTAAAAGAACTAAATACAATTACACACATGTATTCACTTTACATAAGAGATGTGTTCCAGAAAAGTTCTGTGTAAACCAATTCCTACAGTTAAATCTTATATTTAAAGCATTAGAATATTATTATTAAAAGAACCCTAAATACCTTCAAAACACAGTATTCTTTTCAATGTAAAAATTCAATATTCCCTTTTTCTGCCACCAAATATACAATATACTGCACACACACACACACACACCATTTGCCTTTGCGTAAGTCCAAATTTTTCAGTATTAGCTTATACATAAGGCAGAGTATATGTTTAGATATGATTTGTTTCACTATAGTAAGATTTTTAGTTAAAATCTTGTCAGTATTTATGATAAAAATCACAAAGATGTATCTTTTGCAGTCAATTTTAAGAACAGACTAACAGTACCTCCTATAATCAAGCTCAATCATGTAAGTACCCCCAGATATTACATTTCCACACAAAGTACATAAGAATGCTTTAAAAAGAAAAAAACAGTACAGTAATTATGACTACTGGTCCTAAGATAATTACAAGCAAACCTTTGTAAATAAGGCAAAACTCAGGTTGGTTTTATTATTTATATCAGCTACTTTGGTTAACTGCCTCAATTCTCAACATTTTTATTTCTTTTATCATCATAATTATGGCAAATGTTCCTATAAAGTACCTTCATTTCTTAAGTGCTTTAACAGTTTCCACTATTACTAACTGGTTAAATTTTACTCACTGAAAGTTCATTATTTTATTTGTGATTTTTTTTCACAAGGGCCAGGCCAGGCATTATAGTTTACACACACAAAAAAGTGCTTAAAGCAATTAAAAGTGTAAACAAAACTGAAAGAGAACTTTTAAAATTGCTACTGTCCAGTCCTTTATATACAAATAGCATGTTAATAGTAAATCAACCCTGCCTAGACTATCCTCAAGCACCCTTCTAGGAGACATTATGCTAGTTTAAGTTTAAACTGACTTGAAAATATGGAAAGTGCACACCTTTAAAAGTATCTTACCATTCTGACCTTCCTTAATTAAATTTAATCAGTGAGGTGTTGCTGTAATTACTATTTCCTTTCAACAAGTCCATGACTTTTGTCTCATACAAAAATAAGAATCAAGGATAATTATAGGTATTAAGCTTATATGAAAGCAAAAATAAAGATCTGGATTGGATGTAAATCTGTACATAAGTAGTAGTTCCATCCAATTAAACAACATTAGGTTAAATTAGGTGCAAATATCACAATCTGTTTGGCACTTTTTCTAACAATTATACATAAAACATGTAGGTTCTGTTTCCCAGTTTCAATTAGAAAAATTAAATAAAACATAGAATAGCACGTTAAAATAAGTGGCATTAGTTCTAACTGCCCGTTACTCAGTGAGATGAAGATACATGCTGTGATATATTATTAATGTTTCTGAAATAAACGATAAAGTACAAAAAGTGAACTTACCTCGAAGATATCTAGTTAAAGATGGCATATTTTCCTTTCAACACATTTTCAACTTGTATAATTCAACATTTAAACCTATAGTTGCCACTTGTTATTCATAGTAACTGAAGTATAAGCAAAATTTACTTATCTGAATTATCACTTCAACCCTAAATTTCTTTTAACATGCTAATCTTGTTAGCTTTCGGGCTTTGAGTTTGTCTAAATTCGAAAGGAGAATGATAACCTAAAATTATGGATAGATGTCAAAACAACACAGAAATACTCCTAACTTTCTTATTTTATCAAATTCCTAATTTCAATTTTAAAAATCTGGATGAAATAATAAATCTTAATTTAGGATAAAGAACAATTGTAATTATCAGTATATTTTTCATATTCCTTCTTAATGGTTACATGACCCTTAAACTTATTTGTAAGATGAGAAAAAGAAAAAAGGAGACTAAAGAATAAAAATTTCCACTGATCATTAAAAAGAAAAAAACATACTGTCACCAGCTAATAATTCTGAAAAGTTTAAGAACCATTAAAAATTAGCAGGAATTTTAAAAATCACAAAAACATTTACTTTAAATATGATGCCAAAATGTGTCCAAATATCCATATGTTCAGTTAACATTTTTCTTGGTTTGAAATTGTTCTAAGGACTTGAGAAACCAGAGGAAATTAAAAAAACAAAAACAATAGCAACTCTACTAATTTAAAAGCCACTAGCTTTTGTCTACCATTAGCATACAACCATCAAAAAGTTTGTGGAATGTTTTCTCATGGATGATGTTCATTCGCAGAAATGTTTTGAACAGCAGTAGTGTTATCAAGACCCAGCAATGTTCCAAGGTAAGACTGCTCTCGAGGATCTAGCATTTGTTCAGGTCGGACTGGATGAACTATATTTGCAGGCTGAGGAGTAAGAGTATATTTTTCCAGAAAAGCTAAGTCAGCCGCGCGTGGATAATCCGTGGGCTGTGGCTGTGGTGACAGGATCTCATGAGAGGACGGTGGGAGTGCAGCCGTATGTTGGACCAGATCACTTGGAGCATCAGGCATCTGAACTGGAACCAGTGTCACTGGAACACACACTTCAGCAGACACATTCTGTAATATAGTCTTGGCTTCTGACTGATAAACTTTGGGCTGGTCCAAATACTGTTTTGTTTCTGTTTGAAAGATTTTATCATCAGATGAGTATTCCACTGGCAAAGACACAAGTTTTTCATCAGATGTACTGAGAGGATCATCAGGAGACTTAATTCCATGAACGTGGTCAATATGGTATTTTAGCTTGTCTTTTCGCTTAAATGTTGCATTACAGTGCTGACAGTTGAAAGGTCGGGCATCAGAATGAATAACTAGGTGTTTTGTTAAAGTTTTTTTAATTCTAAAAGACTGATTGCAAATTTGACACTTGTATGGTTTTTCACCTGCATGAACAAAAATGAAATTAAAATATAAACTCAATCTATTTGATGATTTAACAGTAAATATTCCACATGTATACTTAACAAAAACTTAGTAAGAGTAAGAATATTGTATGCTACCACAAAATGGATAGTCCAGTAGACTGATAAAGAATGAGTTAAATAAACATCAAAAAGATTGCTTTATCTGGTGTGAAAAAGTAAAATAGTACTCAAGACCCTATTAGCAATGGGAAACAGGAAGAAAAGGACTAAAGGTGTGGGGACAGTGAGAAGGGAAGGGGAATAAGGGAAAGGGAAAAAAATATGAGAAAATGTAAAAATGCAATTAAAGTGTTTGTAGGTGGGGAGGGGAGGAGGGGATAAAGGGAGAGTGGGGACAAGAGGAAAAAATGAGAACCAAGACCTGGCATGTAAAGGTACAAGATCCCAGTAATGAATGTAACTGTACTGTCTACATAGAATGTACCAATAAATGCAATTTAAATAAAAAAAAAAGATGGCTCGAAATCTGGCTATTCCATTCACTACCCAAACCTTGAGCAAACTACCCAACTTCTAAGTCTAATTTCTTTACTTGTAACCTGAAAATAACTATAGTACTTAAATGAGAGAGTGATACAACAGTGATTAGCACTATACCTAACACACAAGTAAGTACTTGATAAACTTTAGCTATTGTTAGAATAACTTCCTTTATCCCCTCTGTAGCACACAAAATGTTGTTAATCTGAGACATCTGACTTCCTTCTACCCAAGGAGAATAAAAACCAAAACAGCAACTCTGTGTAACCTGGTTCCTTGGCTCAGAATGATCCATTCACAATGACCTCATATTCAGCTTGAGGTCAAAATAAGGAAAGTTGACTGGGAGAAACAATAAAGAAGCTGGATCAGTATTTAATTTCTCCTGAGTCAGAGTCTCACACTATCATTTTATTTTACTCTTTTATATAAAACATTAAATAATCTTATGTTAGCTAATGTGATAGGCAGAATAATGGCCCCTCAAAGATGTGCACATTCTAATTCATGGAAGCTGTGAATATATTACTTTATATGATAAAAAAGACCACGGATATGATTAAGGTTAAGATCTTGAAAATCAGAGATTGATTGGATTATCTATCTTTTTGAGACAAGACTCTCAAAAACTAGTTAACAAATGAAGATAATAGGTCAGGGGGATGGATTATGAGACCTCAATCCCCCAAACTGGTGCATTGAAAATGGAAAGAGAGAAGGAGGACCCAAGGGATATGGTGACCACTAAACTATGAAAAGTTCTCAGCTTACTAATGGTAGGAAAACTAGAATCTTCAAAAACTGAATTTCGCTAATAACCTCAGTAAGTGACAGATCCTTCCCTGGACACCTCACTCAGGAAGACATACAACCCAACCAACACCTAGACTTTAGCCTAAGGCCAGACTTTTGGCATGTACAGCTGTAAAACCATAAATTTGTAGTAGTCAAACTGCTAAGTTTATGGTTGTTACAGCAGCAAATGAAAATGAATATACGCAGATATAAGAATACTGCAAAGTTATACATAGTAATACAAAGTCATATCTTAAAAATCAAAGATTATATATTGTTACATAGATTTGCTGATATCATTATCTTTTTCATTTCTCCATTTAAAACATCATCAATTCTAGAAAATTAAGGGATAATTACATCTTCAAATTGAAACTACTTTTAAATTTGTCATGGAATACTTGGTAGCCCATTGGAACTTTTAAATCTGACTGACAGAATTTATACAGACTGGCATGCTGGGTCCCTAGTACTACGAATTTCTACTGTTTCTGTACTAAATGCATCACTGATGTTGCTAGAGCAGAAGAAAAACATGAAGTCACTTCATATAAGAAGCGACATTTCTTAAGGTATTTGTAACTATACATAGCATACAGTGAACTTGACCCTTGATTTTACCTTGAATGCCTAAAATGAAAAATATTAAAAATCTCATAGTGTAAAAAAAAAAAACCTTAAACTTCCCAAGTGTAAGAACTATGAAGTTCTTTGTATCAATCTCTGACTTTAATACTTGGATACAAGGAGCCAATTCTTCTTGAAAATAAGAAACATTACTATAACATGGATAACATCACAAAAATGCATCATTTACTTTTAAAGATAAAAAATATTACTTTTAAGTGTTTTCCTTTGGCATAATTCTAGCCATGATGGCTCCTTTGAGTGTCTTAATGAAAAAGCTTTTATAAACACAAACCATTTTCCTCCTTTTTAAAATTTAGAGTCTTATTGGTTCTAGTGTGTGATTAATACTTTTAAAAAACTGAGTCTCAGACAGATATGTCCTTTTGAGAAGTTTCTATTATCACTGTATCAGTAGAAAAACAACTTAGGCTTCTAAAAAGACAAAACGCCATAAGGAAAATGTTTATATTATAAGAAGTATAAAGCAAGCTTAGAGTGTTTAAGGACAAGTAGAAAAAGTCAATACAGTACTATGAATCTGATGAAAGGAAAAATACAGAAGAAACATTATTTTTTCAGTAGGACTTTCTATAGTCAAATTATCTATTTAATAATAATTTACCCAAGTTTAGGGTATCTCAAGATTATAAGTCAGAGACATAAGGCAACCAAGGAAAGGTGCTAGCCAGGGCCTAAAGGAAGGAAACTATTCAGAGCAGAAAGGCTGGCCGGGGAATGGGGCTTGGTGCTAGGGCACTTGTCTGGCGTGTCCAAGGCTCTACGTTCCATGTGCCAGTGGGAGGGGGCTAATGAAACTAACAGCACTAGATGTAGAGAGGTGAACTACTTCTCATCTAAGCCGTTATGAATTTAAAATGTCATCCACAGGTCTAGCTATCTCTAGATATTAAAATTTAGCACTTAAAAATGTAACTTCAGGGGCTTTTATTATAACATGATAAAACAGTTTATATCACACAACGTATCTAGGGTAAAAACAAAAAAAAAGGGTTAAAACCAAAAAAATCTGTTAACAGGAACAAAAACCAACCAGGTCAGCCAGAGCCCAAGGGGGAAAAATTCTGCAGCCAGGGAAGAATGGCAGGACTCCCTTGTGTCAGTGAACGTTCACTCAGTGAACATGGAACACAGGGCGAGCTGCAGCTGGGGCTTGGGAAATGTCAATGGGACAGGAAGATGAAACTAGGTCTTGAGGTGCCAGAAGCCTGACAAGGAAAAATAAGGGAGAAATTAACCAAAATATCTGTTATTTGCTAATTGCTAAGATGAACATTTGCTGGGTGAAACAGCTGGAAACCAGGGTCTCAGAAACTAAATGGCTGCCAAGTATTTCAGAAATCCCAATGATAGTCGGGAGACAAGAGATTGGAATTCAGGTAAATAAGAACAAAGAATATTTGCTGTTTCTTATGTAGAAGGAAAACAATTCTAGGTGAAAAATAGTAATGTAAGGAGGAGCAAACAGTAATGGGTAAATCCATGATTAAATGTTAAATGATACTACTTATTTAAAACAAAAAGATTGCAGGGCTCCATTGCTCATAAATGTGATCCTAGATACTCGGAAGTTAAGGCAGCAATCACAAGTTTAAGGCGAGCTTGGGCAACTTAGCAAGATGTTGTCTCAAATAAGAAAAAAAGTGGGGAAGGGTGTGTGCTCAGTAGTAGAGCACTCAATCAACAGTACACTGAAAATAATAACGACATATGCTTTAAAATGAATGCGAAATTGTAAAATTAAAATATGTAGTATATAAAAGAGAAAGGGGTGCTATAAATTGCACTGTCAGAGAAGTGAATAACTTAAATTATTTTATCATTTCTACAAGATGAAGTGGCTCTAAGCTAAGGGTACACATTGTTAACCACTAAGAGAATAATGAAAACATATTTAACAAGCTGACCTGAGGGGACAATGGATAAGAAAACAATTATAAAGAAAGTGAAAACTATAAAGAAAGTGAAAACTAAAGTATCAAGGAATAGATGTCACAAACAGCATGACAGATTTAAGCCTAAATAAGAAATCAGAGACAATTTACATGAATCAAATATTCCAATTAAAAGTTAGTTATCCAAAAACAACAAAACAAAAAACACCAAAATGGGCCGGGGATTTAGCTCAGCGGTTCGGTGGCCTGCCTTGCAAGTGCAAGGACCTGAATTCAAATCTTAGTACCAAAAAAAAAAAGTTAGTTATTATGTACAACTGATAATAAAATAAAGTCATCCATTTAAATGCATGTCCTTGGAAGACTTAGGAGAGTGGAAAAAAAAAAAACACATGATTCAACTGTATCAAAAAAGTATGCTGGTGGGCTGGGGATGCAGCTCAGTGGCATCACGTCTGCCTTGCAAACCTGCAAGGTCCTGAGTTTGATCCCCAGGGCATGTGTGTCTCTGTGTGTACTGGTTTATCTCATTATAAAGAGGGTATTTTAGTATGATAAAATGACCTTTGGACAGAAGGAAATAACAAGCTGTACATATCCAATAACACAGCCACAAAATGTATAAAGCAAAAAATAGAAGAAACCAAAAGGGAAAATAAACAATCTATAATGATGATTTGGTTAAGAGATTTTAGCATAGATCTCTCAGTAATTTATAGAATAAGTAAAAAAAAGTAAGAATGTAGAATGTTGAAAAACTGTTCTGCAGAGTAAAGCTATGCTAGAAATCAATGATATAGCATGCTTAGAAAATTCCTTAAATATTTAGAAATTGAGTAATATAAAAAAACATGAATGAGAGAAAAAACTCAAATAGATATTAGAATATATTTTAATTGAATTAAACTGGGAATGTGAACTTGAGGTATGGAATATACCCAGAGCAGTATAAAGAGTAACATATCTTTAAACTACAAATAGTAAAATATAAAATGGTAAAATTTAAAAATTTAGGTTATCTATATAAAGAGGCTAAGGCAAGACAGAAATTACACCGAAAGAAAAGGAATTAAAATGAAAAAAGCAGAAACAAAAAATTAAAAAAAGAAAAATCAGCAACAGCTACTGTTTATTTGAAAAGATTAATATAATCAATAAATCCCCAGAAAGAAAAGATAAATTACTAATAACAAGAATAAAGAAAGTTTTTCATTAAAGGTACTATAATTATCAGCCAGGCGTGGTTGTGCACGCCTGTAATCCCAGCACTCAGGAGGCTGAGGCCGGAGGATCGCTGTGAGTTCGAGACCAGCCTGGGCTACATAGTGAGTTCCAGGTCAGTCTCGACTACATAGTGAGACACTGTCTCAAACCCCCGCCCAATCTTTCATTTAACTTTTCTCTTACTTAAATTCCCAAAGAGTAGCAAGATAGGTTGGAAAGAAAATTTACTCTGTAGCTAGGTAAATCTGATTTTAAACTATAGTTTTAAGTATCAAAGAAATTCACTGAGCTGTTCATTACAGCCTGCACACTTCAGGTGTAATACTTCAATAAAAGTAGCTTACAAAGACAATTCACCTTAAATTAAAAAAAAATCAACGAAGGCTTTAAAATCAACTCAATTTGATGTCAGCTTTATGTTAATTTTAACTAATGTATTATATTTCAACAAACTACTGAAAAAAACATAGAACCATGCTGGGGATTTAGCTCAGTGGTTGTGCCTCGCAAGCACAAGGACCTGAGTTCAATCCCTGGTACCAAAAAAATAAAAAAGTAAAAAACAAACCACTACTCTGAGGATTACACAAACAAAACACACAGGCAAGATAATTCAAGTGTAGAAAAAAAATCTTACACTTCCTAAGCGATCTATTATATTATACTTTGGGTGCAGAAAGGATATAATAACAGAACAGAAAACCTAGTTAAGGGGATTCCAAAATATGAGAATTGAGCAGCACATGCAGCACACTAAGGCTATACTGACTACAGGAAACAATGAGAACAAAATTACTCAGAGGTAATGATGGTTCAATGCCCTTGATCACTTCCTAGATAAACCGTTCTATAAAATTATTACTTAATTTTACTCTGTATCAACATTTATCAATTTTCCTTCTGGATTAAGAAATTCAGCAACTCTCTTCTGGATCAGGTCATTCTATCCAACAGACATTAAAGTCTCATTCTGTAGAAAGTGAATAAGCTAATAGTTTGGTTAATATATTTATGATGAAATATACAGAATACCTATAATTCTCATACACGGACAAAATTGAGTTTGTTGATCTATACATCTTAAAAATGAACCTGGGCACAGCAGTCTTGCAACAGCCACTGTGTGAAGTCTTAATATTTTAGGAGTTGGCAAACTGTATATTACAAGCAAACTTCAGTTTTCCACCTGTACTGCATTTGTCAATAGTTTTATTGGATGGAATACAGCTCATTGTTCATAGGTTGTCTATGTTGATTTCATGCAACAGCAGCAGATCAAGCCCCTGACTGAGACTGGTTCACACAGTCCAAAATATTTACTATCTGGCCCTTTACAAATGTTTGCTGACCCGTGCTTTAGACTATTTCTCTTCGTTCTGTAACAATAGTCTGTCTTATTCTATACTAGAGCTAATTACTCTCAGTTTTCTGAGTTTTCAAAGAGCACAAAGATTTATCTCTAATTCCAATTATGTGTGATACATCCAGAGATGTAAATCTATATATAAACAAATACATACATAAATATATATATTTTTATATAAATATTTTTTTCTTTGGTTTTTTCAGACAGGGTCTCACTATCAGGCCTTAAACTCACTATGTAGCCCAGGCTGACCTCAAACTCATCACGACCTTTCTGCCTCAGCTCCTGAGTGCAGGGACTATAGGAATTCAGCAGGAATTCTATATTGTTATTGGTCACAAATCAATTGTAGTATAACAAATAAATGTTTTCAAAAATTTTAATGCCATTTAATCAACATTATTAAATAACTCCTCTAGAATAATTCCTGAAATATTATAATTCTTAAATCATCAATGGTCTCAAATTAACTTCCTATGAGTCTGTCATCTCTTTCCACTTGTAAGTTGTTAGGCTCCTACTTTTAAATGATGTGGAAAATAGCGCTTAGTTTGCTCATTTTATACTTCCACATATGTGCACCAAATTACAACTTTTTCATTTGGAGAAAGGTATAATTTTGCTTTTAATAACTGTACTGCATCGATAATAAATTTTTATAAGATCCTAATGAGATAATTGACAATGTGGAATAGGAAGAAAAGGGCTAAAGGTGTAGGGAAAGTGGGAAGGGTAGGGGAAAGGGAATAAGGGGAAAGAAAAAAAATATGAGAAAATGAAGAAAGGGAAATGAAGTGTTTGTAAAGGGGGAGGGGAGGAGGGGTGAAGGGAGGGCAGGGACAAGGGGAGAAATGAGAACCAGGACCTGTCACGTAAAGGTACAAGGTCCTAATAATGAATGTAACTGTACTGTATACTTAAAATGTACCAATAAATTCAATGAGGAAAAAAAAATTTTTTTAAATAATAAATTTTTACTGTAACTCTTTGGTACTTTAAATTGAGAAATTCAGTTATTTGACATTTTAATATTTGTGAAATCAATAATGTTCACCCTCTGAATAGCAGCTTATAAAATCCAAAGTGAATATAAAACAAAGCACTTATAACTGTACAAGAAAGGTTCTTTCTTTAAAAAAGAAATTTTTGAAAACTGTTAATTTATATGTGAAGGCAAAAAAGACTAAGACAAAAATCCAACATAGTCTATGTTTCAAAACGTAATTGCTTTCCAGAAAGGGAAAAAAGGGAAGAGTTAGTGAAAATTTCTGGAATGTATTCAACATTAATTACCTATAAATCATGACTGGCTGTGCCAAAGGACAACTATAAATGGTGACTTGGTAAATGACAAAAAGGGCACATCTGCATTACGCTTTTAAAAGAGAAGAATAAACAAGAAACAGAAAATTAAAACCTAGGAAAGGCCTTCAGAAAACGAAATAAAGAACAGCTGGAGGGCCGGGGGTTTAGCTCAGCGGTTCGGTAGCCTGCCTCGCAAGGGCAAGGACCCGAGTTCAATCCCTGGTACCAAAAAAAAAAAAAAAAAAAAAAACAATTGGAAAACACTCAGAAAAGCAGAAAATAAGTACTAGAAATTTAGTAAATTCCCTATGTAGAAACAGTTTCCAAATTCTAAAAAGTGATACTCAAAGCTACTGCAACTTTCCGGCAATACTGAGAGGGAGCCCAGAGTCTTCCCACGGAGCTACTTCCCCTACAGTCCCACCCCTCTATTTTTGAGACAAGGTCTTTTTAAGCTATTGGGATGCTGAAGCTAGCCTGAGTTTGTGAGTCTCCTGCCTCAGCCTCCAGGGTAGCTGGGATTTCAGGTGCGAGCCACCGTGCCCAGCATGAGAACAAATCTTTTTGCTTTGTTTTGGTACTGGGAATTGAATTTAGGACGCTGTGCTTGCCAGGCATGCGCGGTGCCACTGAGCTAAATTCCCAGCCCTTGAGTACAAATCTTAACAGTGAAAAATATTCATCCAAGAACAACATATATGGACACATTTTACTCCTGAATAATTATACAAAACTTTTATAAAATACTGAAAGAGTTTTACCTGAATGTGTCCGAAAATGCATTTCCAGACTTGATTTTCCTTTAAAAATTTTCTTACAAACATCACATTGATGAAATGTTGCTTTATATCTAAGAAAACAAATATTTTATTTTTCAATATAACTTTAATAACAATGAAAATAATTTACATCTTTATACACAACTGTATATATAATTACGTTACTAAGGCATAGAACTCTGAAGAAACACGAATATGTTAAGTATCAATATTGCCTCTTAATTCTTCCTCTTCCTGTTATAGACATCAACCAAATCTATAAAAAGATATCTTTAAATGTTTAACTGCTTCAAACTGCTGAGCTTTTATTATTATCAGCCATGAAATATATAAAAGACAGTTATAGGGACAAAACAGATCAACAGTGGGCCAAAGAGGAAAGGAAGTGCTGGCTACCCAAGTAGCACTAAAAGCAGCAGCAGAATTCTTGCAGTGGTAGAACTCTTCTACATTTCCATGGTGGCCATTGTAAGTGTAAAACTACATGCTAAAAAGACTAAATTCGATCTATATAAATAGATACTATGGACGATTAAAAAGAAATTGCAATAATTTCAAAATCAACATTCACAAAAGAGCTGATACTGCTCTGCAGAAAAAAAAAATCATGATAAAGGCCCTAAAGAAACTAGGTACAGAAAGATCATATTTTAACACAATGAAAGTTATCTATATGATAAACCTATAGCCACCATCATACTAAGTGGAGAAAAACTGAAAGCATCTCCTCTAAAACTAGGAATGAGAATAGGATATCTTTTGTTTCCATTTCTATTCAATATAGCACTTGAAATTTCAGCTAGAGCAATTAGGCAAGAAAAAAGGATGCAAAGAGAACAAAGTTAAGTTATTCTGATTTGTAGATGAGATGATCCTATACTTAAAAGACCCTAAAGACGCAAGCAAAACTTTTAGATATGATAAACAAATTCATCAAAATAGCAGAAAATGAAAATAAAAATTAATAGCTTTTCTATACACCAATAATGTGCTACTCACTAAGAAAAAAATCTAAAAAACATTCCATTCAGAATAGTTTAAAAAAAAAGAAATATCTAAAAATTAATATGACCAAAAGTATTAAGCCCTCAATAATGAAAACTACAGAATACTGAAGAAAGAACAGGAAGAAGACAATACAAAATGGAAAGACCATCTATGTTCAAGGACTGGCAGAATTAACATTGTTAAAATGGACACATTACTGAAAGCAGTCTATGGATTCAATGAAAAGACCTAGGTATAAGATCTGAAACTCTGAAACTGCTAGACTAAAACATGGGAGAAAACACATGAAGTGACTGGCACAGACAAAGACTGAGATTGCATTAAATTAAAAAGTATCTGTACAGCAGAGTAAACAATGAACAGACCAATGAGACAACTACAGAATGGGAGAAAATCTTTCTTAGCTATTCTTCCAACAGAGGATCAGTACAGAACAATAACAAGATCTAAACAGGGCCAGGGATTTGGCTCAGTGGTTCCACCACCTGCTTCAAAAGCGTAAGGTCCCGAGTTTGAGCCCCAGTACAAAACAACAACAACAAAAAAAAACAAAACAAAACGAAAAACAAACAAAACAAAACCAAAAACAAACAATATCTAAACAAGTAAAATACTTTTACTCCAAAAGAACAAATATTCTAATAAAAAAAGCAAATGAACTCAACAAACACTTTAAAAAATATATACATAGCCAATAATGACATGAAAAAATGTTCAACATTTTTGATTGTCAGAGAATGACATATCAAAATTATACTGAGATTTCATCCCATCCCCATTTGAGCGGCTATCAACAGAATATAAAAAACAATATCTGTTGGCCAATATGTGTATGGGAAAAATGAATCCTTACACACTGTTGGTGGGAATGTAAATTACTAGTGTTACTATGGAAATCAGTAGGAAGTTTTCTCAAAAAACTAAAAATGAAATTACCACATGATCTAGCTATACCACTCCTTGATATATATCTATGTTTACTGCAGCACAATCCACAATGGCCAAGGTATGAAATCAGTCCAAGGACCCTTCAATGAAGGAATGGATAAAGAAAATGCTACACAAACACATACGCACATACACACACACACACATGCACACACACAAAATGGAGCATTATTCAGCCATAAAGACAAAACAGTGTCTTTTGCAGGAAAATAGAGAGCATAACAATAACTAAAATAGATGCAGAAAGACAAGTTTCATGTTTCCCCAAATATGTGGAATTTAGAAAAACAGGTGACATAAAAATAGGAGGGAGACTATTAGACAAGATGAAGGGGATTGAGGGAGGGGAAAAGGTGAGCAAGGGAGGGTAACGGGGAGACGTCTATGATCAAAATGTTATATGAAAATTCCAAAATGAAACCTGATATTTTGTAAATTTCATATGCATTAATAAAAACACACATAGGAAAAAAGTTGATATTGTTCTCATCAACTCACTTCTCAACAGGTATTTAATATTTGAACTTAGGAATAAAATAACACCTAAATAAAAAGGAAATATTAGTCCTCTGTTTTTATTATAAATAGAATACATAAAGTGAATTAGTAAGCAACAGTGTAGTGTTAAAGAAGTACTTCTGAGTTAATCTCAAATTCAAACTTTAATTGTAAGGACTATGATATATGCTTTTAGACAAAAAACAATGTCTACCACATCCTACTCTTTAAGTGAAAACAAGTAGGAAAAATATGCTTTTAGTTCTGTAAAGTGCTACGGAAACTAGAGAAAGAGTTAACCCATCCCCAATTAAACAAAACAAACAAAAAAGTTGTAAATTTTCTCCACTAGATACTCAGCCAATGTACTAAATTTAAGAAATTTTGCTTTTCCACTTACTTTTGCCACACTTTTTCTCCAAGGTGCACACTTTTGTAATGAACAGTGAGATGATCCCTCCGACCAAAACATTTTCCACATTCTTCACACTGATGAGCCTTTTCACCTAAAAATAAAGACCCAAATATTTTGATTATAGTAGGCATTTTAGTTTTTTTTTTTTCAACAAAAACAAAGGACCAAACTGGAACATCATATAGCGGCAAATACACCAGGTAAGTAAAGCTATTTTTTATATTCTAGGCTATTCTCTTTATGTTCCTTATTTAGGTATCTTTCCTTTAAGAATCTAGGCTTAATTTCATAGATGTAAATCTTTTCCCTACTGGCAAAAAATTAGTGGCCTTCTCCTGCAGACATCCAATCTTACCTTTCAATGTAACAAAGTAAGATAAATGAAATCACTTCAAAATTCAGGATTTTTTTTAGAACTGTATATCTGGACATGAAATACTTCAAATAAACATTGATCGGATAGAGATGAGTCTGTTTTACTGTTTGAAAAAAAGGACCTGAACGTTTTCAGATCTTTGTACCTTGCTTTTAAAAGATTTTCACTTATGGGGATTTCTCACATTTGCAATGAGCCAAAAACACAAATACAATAGAAAATTCTACACAAATCTCTATTTTTAATTTGAGTTACAAAGGCTTGATCTTTAAAAATCACTCTCAATACCAGTGTGCAATTAACACATGTGACTAGAATTAGGAATTTAGAATTCTTTTCCTAGAAATGAAAATGCATTTACTTCAGTGAAAACAGCCACTAGATGTGTAGCATGCCTTAAAAGTGACAATAACAACTGTAACTTGCTTGAGATCATTTAAGATTATATGCTGCATACTGTATACTACAATTATGTTTATAATAATAATAATAATCACCTGTTCTACTGTGCTCATAGAGATGCTCTTTCCCATTATTGTGCTCACATAGTTGGCTCTCTTAGCACTTCCTGAACATCAATCTGAGAGGAAAATATGAAAGAAATCCCCAGAATATAAAAATTATATACACAGTATAAAGATCTGAAATTGATCAGGATTATTAAGATTCTAATTTCCAATGATAGGGTTTCAAAATTCATTACAACATAAACTTCAGTACCCAATTATAGTTATTTCTCTTTAAACACCGAAGTTTCACTAATTTCTCAAACACAAACAAAATCAGATTAGGATGGTGTTTTCCTTTAGGGAAGTATCAATAGTAATTATTACACATATTCATATAATACGAAAATTGCTGATTTTGAGAATTTGTTTAAAATTGAACTTTATACATCAGAGTCACAAAAGGTGATCAAATTATGAAAATTGCACTGAACGTGTCATAAAATTATTTCCTTTTCAGATGCTTTTTCAGGAAAGTTTTTGAACCAGCATTACAAAGAAGTGATCAAAATATTCCAAATTATTAAAACGATAGCCAACAACATAAACCTGATGTAACACTAGTCTTTTTCAGGTGATTTAAAAAGGATTTTGAAACTAGCAATACAAAATACAGCTTGGGCTGGGGAGTTAGCTCAGCGGTTCGGTGGCCTGCCTTGTAACTGCAAGGACCCAAGTTCAATCCCCGGTACCAAAAAAACCAAAACAAAATACAGCTTACCTGAATGTATTTTTTTGTGCTTAGTAAGGTGGTCATGACGAATGAATGTTTTTCCACATTCATCACATTCATATCTTTTATCATCATGATGCACTCGTAAGTGAAGTCTGTGAGAAAAAAAAACTGGTAACTATTCAAACTCAGTAACCAGAAGAAAAATGCTTCATAATGAATGAATGATAAATACACAAAAACCGGTCTGTCTACTCAACCATTCTCGTACATCATTTGCTTTGTATGTATGACTTTCAGAGTCCTTGCCAGTGTTTTATCAATCAATCCCAAGGTTACTATTCATCTCTTCCAAAAAAGTCCTTTAATATTTGCCATGCTCATTGTACTTCTGGATAATACTTCTCAACTTGATAAGCTCTCAGTCTATGCACTTCACTGAATCTAGCGAATGTAATGGTAATTCTTTATCTGACTGGCCACGTCCCAGAGATATAAAAATAGGTACATTTCAGGAATTAGAATCAGACAAATGAGGTTAAGTGTATAAGTGATTAAGCACATGATTATGATAATAAATGACAGGGAAGATAACTGAGGATTAACACTACTCTGGACAACTGATAGCACTTACAATTGATAGTTGAACATTTTATTCTAGAGGACCTCAACAAATTATGAAAATTACATTTTACCACTTTCCACACATCAATTAAACAAAATGGGGCCCATTTTATAGGCACTGTAGATTATTAAAGATTTAGATTAAAATTCATATAACTTGAATCATTTTTATTCCTGCAGCCTCTGTACACATATATATTCTAGTGAAAAGAATAGTTTTTCCATTTCAAGTTACCAAAACAGGTGTTGATTCTACACAAAAATTAGTAAATTGACTAGACTACATCTAAAGGGAAAACATTCTCTTTAAACTTAGAAGTAATAAATAAAAATACAAATATTAAAGCCTTAAGACTAAGATTCTAAGCCTAGTGTGATGGTGCATGGCCATAATCCCAGCTACTTAAGAGGCTGAGGTGAGGTTCACAAATTGGAGGGCAGCTGGAGCAATTTAGTGGGACCCTGTCTCAAAGTTTCTAAAAAATGGGTAGGAACATAGCACGCCAGTAGATGCTTGGCTAGTGGGTGTATGTGAGCCTGGGTTTAATCTCCAGTACTGGAAAAGTTTAAAAAGTTAAAATTCTAAAGAGCATTAATAAAAATTAAAATTATATACACATTTCACAATAAGAGGTTACGTATTTGGGAAAAAAAATTTTACAAACTATAATATGGTCAGAGTCAGCCATTAAAACAATTAAATAATTAAGAATGCCCAGAAGACTTTGTAGAATTGAGAATTCTAGAGCTTTTATTTTGTTTTGTTTTCCCACCGGTACCAAGGATCAAACTCAGGACTTTGTGCTTGCAAGGCAGACACAGTGCCACTGAGTTAAATCCCTGGCCCGAGAATTCTAAAGTTTTTAATCTTGGTGTATTTGTCATACTAAAAATATCCTTTTAAAATAAGGAATTAAAAAAATACACCAAGTTTGGAACACCAGAATTTTAATAAACTTTCAAAGAAAAAAATTAAAAAGAAATTTCAGTAATAACTTAGTAAATCTTTCGGTAAACTTGATAATGAAATATTCAATATCTTATATACAGAACAATGTTAAGATATATAGAGAAATCCATTCAGTAAGGTTTTCTTTGCACAACTGTTCATATAATAAGGTTTAAGAAATATCTTAATTCAACACAAAAAAGTAATAGGAAAAGAGAACTAAAATGGAGATTCAATTTTCTCTTAATATAAGGGAAAATGGCTTTCTTACCTGTATGAACTTCCATGCCGAAAACTTTGCCCACAGATACTACAAAGATGAGGCTTTTCTCCACTGTGGATTCTCAAGTGTTCTTTTAAAGTAGTTCTGTGTTAAAAATACATATATTTAAAATTCTTTTAACACTAATGCATATACTTTGCACACATTTCCAGAAAGCTTATTTGAAAGAGATATTATGGCAATTCTTCACCCTTTCTCCTTCAATATTTTTGCTCTTTCTAGGGTTATTTTCACTAAACAACACAGTTATTATGCTTCTATCTTTAAAAAAAATTAAAATAAAGCAAAAGCTTCGGCCTCCTTTGCCACTGGTTTGCTTACAAATAAGCAAACTTTGGAAACAAATAAAAAGCTCAATTATTACTGAATTAGGCAAAAATGATGTGGATTTTGGTCAGCAGTGCTTAATAGTATTTTCGAGTCCAGTTTATCCCGAATGTGTGCTCGACTTTTTAAAAAATGTCTTAAAATTTAAGACATTACAAATATCTGTAGCTTTTTGGTGTGGAAGTGCAAGAGCAACCTACAGAAAGGATGTATTTGCTCTGCCGAAGTCATTTTAGCCAGCTGACCCTGGACGGGTTACTGCAGTGATCACTATTCCACACACATCACGGACAACCTCTAACTTGTGGGGCCTCCCCGCATACTGAAGTGCTGAGTGGAAACCAAACTTTTTAAATATGACTGACCTTTGAAGGCTTTTAGCTATAACTGTCACAGGGTTTTTATTTCATTCCCCTACCAAGCGAGTTTAAGGGCTAAGAAATGAAAGCAGAGCTCTGCCAGCAGAGGGTGCTCTTCTCCAAGGTTCACCGACACTTAACAAGCGCCAGTTTTATTTATAAACATTTGTGTGGAAAACACTCCTAAAAAGGCACAAAACAGATTCAGAGTTCCTTTGGGAGAAGTTTTACAGAGTGAAAGCTGTGTCATGGAATAAGAAAATATAACCTGTGAAAGAAATTACTAAATTTTATGTCATTTTCTGACTTGTCCTACATTGCTCATTAATCGCCTTAAAAACAGCAAGCAGGCCATCTTTTTAGACAGAAGTCATCATAACAGTATATTTCACCTGTCTACCTTTTAACTGGCTCCATTTTATGAACAATAAATTCACCAAAACCCTTGGCTGAAAAAAACTATATTCCTAGGCCTCCTACTAAGTCGTTAAAGTAAAAACATGAAATGGTCATTTTTATTTGAGTTTTTGAATTGTTTGCTTTTTGTTTTTACACAGAACACTATATAGGAAAAAAGAAGTTTATAATCCATGTAGTAAACTACATAATTTTCTAATCTGTAACTATGATTTCGTTGTATATAGTGTACTAATTCTCCCATTCCTCCATCATAACCATCTATTAAATAAATTTGTTATGAAACTTTTGTGTACTGAAGAGTCTATAAAATGTATATGTACTATAAAGAGTAATATTAAACAAATATATATATTAAGAATTGGAAAATGACTAGTACCCTAAAATACCTCCACATACTTCTCCTAAATCTCATTCTTCTCCTTCCTCAGAAATAATCATATATACTAAGCATTCCCTTTTTTTTGTTCTACTATATACATATAGGTGTGTGTGTGTGTGTGTGTGTGTGTGTGTGTATGTGTGTGTCTGAAAAATACAGTGTATGCTTCTGAAAAGTTGAATAGCAAGCACAAACCTTATAGTATTGCCATTATTAAGTACTAAAAGGCAGAAAATAGTAATATGATCTCCAGATCAAAGTCCAGCTGGAGTTTGAGGGTTCCCTAGCTTCTAAAACTTCAGGAGTTTCGACTCCAGTGCTCCTTTTTTGGCATTCCTTCAATGGAGTTCCAGGGGCATCTGCTCCCATACCTTGTGCGGATTCTGTAACTAGGTTCTTGGTATTTCCTCATTGTCACTTTGGAATTTGTCTTTCTTATATTTACTAAGTCAGTTACCACTGATTCATCTGCTTTATGGCTTTCAAACCCTTGCAGTCTTGACACCTATTTTTTCTATTTTTTAAAAACAAAACTTTAATGAATATTTAATTGGATTAGAGATCAAATGACATGTCAACCATCTAAAGCTGCAAATCCTGTTCCATATCATCTTCTGTAGTGTATATAATTTCTTCTTTCATCTTTATATTTTAAATTAATGTATACTTCAGGTATTGCGTCTTTAATTACTGTATCCATTCACATGCCATATTTATAATTATTTCTACATAAATGTGCTAAAATTTTTCTGGTTTTAGAAATAATTCGTCACCTTTCTCGTACTGATTTCCCACAAATGAAGCAAGTCCATTTTCTCTTTCCACCATGAGTACATTCTATATGACGTTTCAAATTTCCAGTGTCATTGAACTGCCGACCACATATATCACATGGAAAAGGACCTAAAAGAAAAAGGAAAACAAGAACAGTGTGCATTTAAAGTTAAAGCTCAATACTGAGGTAAACAATAGATTTGCTATACATTTATGCCAACTAACATTAAGGTATATGTATCATAATACACTGCATTTATTGACTTGTAGTTTTCTCTCCCCTTCAGATTATTTCTAGAAGTCAGTTAACTATAATCTTTAGGCCTCTAGAGCCATGTATAGGGCTGGCATGTAACAGACATATAACAAATGCCGAATAAACTACTAAATTATAAATTGCAATGGCCAACTCCTACTCTGAAATCAGGCTGAAACAAAGCAGAAAATACTATATACTCTCTATGAAGAGGAGGTGAAACCTTGAAAAAATGAAAAGAATAACAGAACTTATATCCTGGAAATACACATGGAGTGATATGGTGAAGGTTTAAATTTTAAAAAATTATTACACTAAAGACACACTGGCATCAATCACCCTCAAAACACTTCCCTTGTTCCAGACTTACCCCATAGTTCTTGTCACTTTCTGAAGGAAGCCTTCCTTGGTAAGTGTCTTTAGTGGTACTGCCACGGCTGCCTCAGTGCCATGAACTGATTTAAAACGTTTACCTTCCGCGGTCGGATCCACTGCATGAGGTGGATGGAGACACACCACAAAGCCTGCCAGTCTGTTGGGTGGCACTCAACAGCAGCAGTCACTGCAGATTCATGAAGCAGGAAAGTGGCAAGAATGCCGGGACAAATGTGCTCAAAGGGACGGAGAGTATTGTGAGGGGGAATCAACGGCAGTGTGTCTTTTACTGGAATAAATTGTTTAAAATTTAAACATTTACTATGTCGTTTGATTACACTGCATACTGCTGCCATGACCACGAGTTTTTAGTGATATTGAGTAGAGTGACAATACTGCACCACATTTTTGTTTAATCTTACAAAATTAAACCAAATTTCTCATAGTAATATGATCTTAGCTGGATTCTGAATTTCACCATGATTTTACCAAGTAAACGAGTGGAAAGAATAAGTTTTATTGAATAGCAAACGAAAGGAATAACTGAAAAGAAACACAGAAGATAGACCTCAAGAAGACATACATTCGGAAGATGTCTCAAAATTTGAAAGAAGAAGCTAATGAAGAAGTTGTAATGAATTAAACATAATAGCACAATTTGGACACTGGCATTCACAAACTTATCTACAGGCAAAATTGTTCAGTAGCCTTGGGAAAATTTCAATATTTTTATATATTAGAAATGAGAGATGACCTCAAAAATCTACGTTGTGGGGCTGGGGATTTAGCTCAGCGGTTCGGTGGCCTGCCTTGCAAGCGCAAGGACCCGAGTTCGATTAAATCTAAAATCTACGTTGTGGGGCTGGGGATTTAGCTCAGCGGTTCGGTGGCCTGCCTTGCAAGCGCAAGGACCCGAGTTCGATCCCCGGTAAAAACAAAAACAAACAAACAAAAAAAACTACATTGTATCTAGCATCTATAACATTCTTAATTTCTAATATATATATTTTCCATGTGATATGAATCTTTTCCTCACTTTTTAACTCATTCAACAAGTACATATTAATTCATATCTACTGTTGTGCTTAGTACAGTGTTATTAAAAATTTCTCCACTCTCCCTGTGCCTACATAGTACAAAAGGATCCAAGAAGTTGACAAAAGGAGAGAATTTGTATAGGTGAAAATCACACAATTAAGTTTATAAAAGACACAAAATGAGCATTCATCATATTTTCCTGTAACTTTTATTTAAAAATATATCATTCCTGTCTTAGGCTAAGCTGGTAGGATAAAATACTGATAAAGCTGATACTTTGTCACAAGTCATACCAAATGTGGCCAAGGTAAAAACCAAAAGAAGAAAAAAGAGACAAATTAAAGTGACAAATTCATAGTGATTTCAACCTGCACTTCTCAAAACACCATAATCCTTCCCAGAATTGTGAAAATTCTAATTTATAAGCATATACACACCAAATAAACTAGAATTTTCATATATATTTCTTTAAATATGGAAAGAAGCCAAAAAAATTTTTTTAAAAGCTATACTGATAAGTTTAGTGTCCCCACGATCCAATCACCCCTCTTGGAATGTCTAAGAAAACTAGCAAAACCACCAGCCTCAGTCTCTTCAATTTCCCCTCCTGGTTTGTAATCTTTGAGTCTTCATTATGACTGGAGTTGACTACACCAGTGCCTAACTTTTTTTCTAGATTCACTCAAGTGTGTTCTTTCTCAGAAACTCCTTCCTGCTTCTCATCAAGAAACCAACCTTTATTTTCTTTTCTTGTGACACACAGAGCCTACCTCTCTGTGTGTCACACAACTCAGAGCCTCCATTTGTAATGGAGTAAGTTTTTTAAATCTATCTTCTCAGACATGCTTTGTTCTTTAAAGGTTAAAAATGTCGATCCTTTTATACATTTATTTTAGTAGCTTTGGAGGAGAGATGGTGGTTTCTTATAAAGTAAATATACTCCTACCATCTACTAGTGCCTTCATACACCTAGGCATTTACCTAAGGAGCTGAAAATTTGTGTCCATATAAAAACTTGCATTATATGTTTATAACAGTTTTTTTTTATAAGCACCAAAACTTGGACGTTCATCAACTGTAACAAATACACCACTCTGGGGCTGAGCATTTAGCTCAATGGCACTGCACCTGCCTGCAAGCGCAAGGTCCTGAGTTCGATTCTCAGTACTGAAAAAAAAAATCCACTCTGATTGTGGATGCTGACAACAGGAATGCTATGGGTGTGTGACAGCAGGGGGTATAATGAGAAGTATCTGTAACCTCTTACTTTAGCTGTGAACCCGAAACTACTTTAAAAAAATAAGGACTTCAAAAGAAAGAGCAGCTTCAGAGTAGATGTCTCCTCCATTATGATGTAGTCATCAATAACTGTCACGACTGCTTTAAGAAAGAGTATCTTGCTTACCCAGATGGAACTTTTCCTGATGCTTTAACCGTGCAAACCGTGATTTGAAATGTTCTTCACAATAGGTACACTTAAAAGGCTTATCTTGAGAATGCAGAATCATATGTTCCTCCAAGTGTGGTCTTCGAGTAAAAGATTTCTTACAAATCTAAGTTAAAATGCATATAAATGCAAAAGAATCAGAGTTAAAAATTAAAACATTCATAATGAGAAAAAAAATTCAGATGACGAAAATCCCTCCCAAAAGTATAGCCAAATTTTAATTGTAGGGAGGGAGGGGGGTCCTGGTGAAATTACTATAAGGAAGTATTTTAAATTAGTACTAAAAATAATTGAATGTCATCTACTTGTATGTTTAATAGGGCTTAATTCTAGACAGGAATTTCCTAATTCATGAAATATATGTTTAAGCTACTTATATGTGAAAAATAAAAGACTTTATCATTGTCCCCATGTTTTTGACTAGAAATCTGAGTAAGAAGTCATAGAAAAAGCATTTCAAAATTTATCTCTTTAAGTGATCAGAAGGAAGAAACAAATTTTAGAGAAATGTGACATCTGTAAGAATTTTATGAGTCTATTTCAACAAAAAACACATATACCAGTCACAATACTCGGTATTTCATGGATTATTTTATTTAATTATCACAATAATCCTATGAAAGACATAATTATCAACTTCATCATTTTATAGCTGAGGATAAAACTCAGTAAGCGGAAGATAGAACTGAAAGAATACTTTAGAGATGTAATAGGACAGATGTTCATAAATTCTTGCTTCCCACTAAAAAAGAAGTCTAGTTCCCGTCACATTAAATCTACCTTGCTATGGTGACTCGTTTGATCTGAAGAACATAGCAGAAGTGAAAATTTGGTACGTCTGATGCTACACCATAAAAACACTTGTAATTCTTACCATTCTAGGTTCCTGGAACACTCAGCCCTGGAACCCAGCTGCTACAGTAGAAAGCAGCCCAAAGAGCCTCATGAAAAGAGCAAAGATGCTCCTAGTCACTGGTCCGTCCTTGTTAGCCTAGTCCTGTTGTCCTGGTCATCAAGTAACACCAAACAGGCAGTCACATGGCTTGGCCACTTTGGAAGCAGCCCCAAGGCAGGCCAGAGCACCCACTAGCTAGACACACTAAGTGACTTCAACCGACACTGTGGGAAACAGAAAAACTACCTAGCAAAACCCCACCCCAAATTTGGATTCCTGATGCATAAAAAGGAAAAAAAAAAAACAACCAAAACAATTAAGAACGCTAGCTACTGAGATAGGTTATTATGTAGAAACAGATAACCAAAAATGGGGGGTGTGTGGGATTTCTAACATTTTATGCTCTGCCAACAGTAATGCACAGATCGTGTAACAACAGTAAGAATACAATATAGCAAATTTGGTAAAATTCTACCTCTCAGGTGCATTATCTAAAAATTAACTCATATCAGAATAACTTTATATTTAAAAAAACTCTATTAGTGTAAAACCTAATTACCTTTCTTTCCTAAAAGGCAATATTAAATTACTTTGGTTTGCTAATACAAATTAAAAATTCTTACATCACATTTCCAACTTTCACTCTTAGTCTTCTTAATGGAAATAAATTCTTGTGCATTTTCAGGATGAAATCTATCCAAGAAAAAGAAAAAGATGAAGAAAAGATGAGATTAAAACTCCATATAATCTGCCAATAATAATTATAAGAATCAGGTACTGATTTCTTTCTTTAAAAGACGGGCACATGTAGTAAAAACACAGATATCATCACCATTTTTAATAAATTTATCAGTATCCCTAAATTTATGGAGAAATCATTAAAGAAAATTCTAATCATATTTTAAATACATGTCAGAACCTAGCCATTTATATATAATGTGCAATGTTATTCACCAGACTTTTTTAGTTCAAATTTCAGTAAATTTCATTTTCTTCAGAGTTAAGTTACAATATTAAATATTCTCTCACACACTTTTTTACACTTTTAACATAAACTTGAATATAAAAAACAAATTTCCTAGAATTTTAAGACCATGTATTTCTAAATACATACCCGGCAAAACACAAGACAGAAAAGGGGATAATCAAAATTTTATACATTAAACTTTTGTATTACAGATGATAGTTTCCATATAAAAACATCTCATTCCAACAGCAACAAAAATGTGAACAAACTAACATTTGCTGCTCTTAATTTGTAGCCTGCAAAATATTACACAGTGAAAGAATGGGAGATGAGCACTCCACAGATAGTTTTAGTTTATTACCTATACCTTAGAAGACACAATAAAGCGGACTATGGAAGCAAGATAATACTTGCCTCTTTACATGCTTGGCTAAAGTCTTCTTGCTTGCATGAAGTTTATTACAATAAGGGCACTTATGCTCCTTCTTGTGAAATTCTGTTTCACTGCTGTGCTTCTTTCTGTGAACAGTTAGGTTAGACTTTGTTGAGTAGCGCTGATGACAAATATCACATTCAAAGGGCTTCTCACCTGTGTGCACACGGGTGTGACTTTCGTATTTCCCTACAAAAGGAAAAGTTAAGATTAATTGTGCATTTGCTACACTGTGACTGAAATTTGACAGTGGAATAAAATGTCATCATTTAGCAAATTTAATTACAATCCCAAATCCACACAGAAAACTAGAAAAAACTTTACCTAAATTAACTCAGAGAAACCGCCAAGACTGCTTTGAGCTTATTGCTCAGTATAAACTTTTTCTCAAAAACTTGGGTCATTTAAAAAAAAATTATTCATGTCATGTATTTTATTTGCATCAGATTTGACAAAAAATTTTTTTAAACTGTTGGCAAATTCTCTAAACTTACAATTTTTAAAATTTTAAAACTAGCCTTTAACAAAATATTTACTCATTATTATTTTCACAGCTTACTTTTACTATGTACATCCATAAATTGGAAGGAATTAATAGATCTTTTATAAACACCATAAATAAGGAAAATAATACACTTATACATATATTATATATTTTCATTTTTCTTCTCACAAGAGGTAATCTGGCTTTAAGGGCATTACAAAACTAGAGTAGTTATCAAGACATGTACTTCACTCTGACCTGTTCAAGTAAGAATTCCCCAACTTATAAGAAACAAGAAAACAACTAGTATTTGCATACTTAGTACTAATCTTCTAAAGCCAATATATACGGATAGAATAAGACAGTGGTGGCGAACCTATGAGCAAGCTGCAGTGGGCTGTTTCACTGAATGCACTAAAGGTTCACCATCACTGGTCTAAGAAAAAAATAAACAGGAAAATGTGAAAACATATAATGGATAGTCATACATAAGGCCAGATATGCATTATAATCTCTGCATGTAAGCACTACATATTCAGAACATGTGTTACAGTATTTCCAATAGTAACAACCAAGAAAATTTAACACAGACTTCTCAAAGAGAAAAGTTACAGTGAAAAAATGAAAGGCAAAGGTATATTTAAAAAAGAATACGGTTGTGCACACCAGTAAATGCAGCTACTAAGAGGCTGAGGCAAGAGGACTGCAAGTTTGCAGCCAGTCTGGAGAATTCAGCAAGACCTTATCTCAAAAGTGAAAAATTGCTAGACATGTAGCTCAGTGGTAGAGTGCTTGTCTAGGACATTGAGGCCCTAGGTTCAATCCCAGCACTAGAACAAAATGGCTTAGAAAAAATTCTTGTACATCATTATTTAGAACATAAACTTCTACATTCCAGAGACAAAAGAACATCACATGGACTGTGCACTAGGATATGAATCCTGGCTCTTTAAATAGCAGGCTATAAGTCGACAGCCATACCACCCTGATCGCACTCGATCTTGTCTGATCTTGGCAGCTAAGAAGGGCTGGGCCTGGTTAGTACTTAGATGGGAGAGCAGGTTATAGGACCTTGGACAAGTAATCTTTTTATGCCTCAAATCTTTCTGGACTGAAACACTGGGTAATCACATTTTTACAACTTCATAGGAAATCAAGCTATTTTCCTTAAGGTAAAAGGAAGGATATCAATCAAAAACAAAGAAAAACAAGTTGGACAACAATCCATTAGGCATTTAAGTGTAGACTATGTAGAAACTATGCAGGTAATATGCATGTAGCCAGAAAACATAGCCAATGTTTGGACATTTCCTAAACTGTATAATCTTAATTAAGCTAATAATTCAACCTCTGTACCTGAGTAGCACTTCATCAGATTTTTGAGAAGAAAATAATATATACATGACACTATAATAGGCTAATAAATGGTGAGCACTAGTAATTAACAACCATCATTAACACTAGCATAAGGATTACTGATCACAGTATGGGCAGAGATATACCTCAACTAAGAATCGAGCTACACCTAACTTATGACTATCCATTCCGAGATAAAAGTGGGTTTTTAATTCTCTGAGAGCACTGAATGGATGCTCCTTTGTCCACCTGACACTGCTAACAGTGTCTAGTGTACCAGCTCCCTCTCCACCAGTGCTAAAGCACACCTTCCCATTTACATATTCTTACAGTACCCTACCTCCATCACTTCCCTTTACTGTGTTCAAGAGATCAGATCTAATATTGGGAAAATACAGAGAAACTTGAAAAAAAAAAAGATTTCCCTTGATTACAAAAGTTTTACATTACACTTTTAAAACTATGTAAATAACATAAACTCATTGCAAAATATGTAAACAAGAATATACAATCTGATTTTTAAATGGCCAATGAAGTGGTTTCTGGACCCCATTCATTTTTAACTGCAGATTAACTGTGACTATTTAGATCAGGCTTTCAAGAATGAAAGACAACTTATCAACCTTCTAGTGCTTAAATCTCATTACTTATTACCAAGTGAACAAGAATACTAACAATAAAAATCTTAAAGGATAAGAAAAATTTTGTAGCAATCTTTTATTTTCTACAAAAAATGCCTTTGGTGTAAAAATGCTGTATGAAATACTCAGTACTTTCCTTGTATTTAAGTCTTTTCTTGTTAGCAAATAAAAATTAAGTTACACGTTACTGAATACTAAAACCATCAAAATGGCACTTAAGTTAAAAATCAAAATCATTTTGCCTACTAGGCTTCCATTTTCCTACAGATGAGTAGACATGAAAAGATTTAAGCCAAAAAAATAGAAAGTTGAACTGAAATAGCTAAATTAGAAAAAAAAAAACCTAAACATTTTTGAAAAACAATTTTAAATGCATTCTGTAAAACCCATGAAAACAGAGACAATTAATTCATTACAACATTAAGAATCTCAGAATTGAAAAAACCTTTTGTTATTAAAGTTTATGGCCACAGCCCCTGAAAAACCTATTATCTCCATGGATTTTGAAATTCTGAAGAACAGAAGAAATAACCTAGAGGGAATGCTGGATTCAAACGAGCCAGGGAGATTGCCAGAGACTAGTGGGAAGATAAAAGTTTACCATCAAATAAATATCACATTTAAAGCAATTAGTAAGGGTGTGTGTGTGTGTTGGAGAGAGGATATACCTCAGTAGAAAAAGTCAATATCTACATCTGTTTCTTCATATTTATGTGGTGGGAGATACAATAATAAGAGTATAAATCAAAAAATTCATTTCAACTATACCAGTTTCAATTAAAAAGTATTCCTTCACAAAATATGATATTACATCCAAGCATTTTTATTGGGAACAGAAACTACCTAATATTAAAAAAATCTTATCCACAGTATCTTTATGAACTAAATCTCATTATGAGTTAACTGTGTTTCAAATCATTTTCACATAAACAAATTTGACCATGTGTTTCAGTATTGCCTTAAACATGCCATGCAAAATTGTTAGAATTTGTATGTTATTTTTCTAAAAAGAAATGTTACTAAATTTTTAATATTGCTACATCTTAAATTGTACATTGACTCTATTCATATAGCATACTATAAAAAATGCATAACTAAAATATTTAAACTAATGTTATAATAACTTTTCACCAAGGACTAAGTGAACCTCTGTCAGGATGGACTATTATCTCATTTTTAAAAAGGGAGGGTGTACAAAATATTTTTTACCTCTAGAAGAGATTGTGATTTTAATCCAAGGAAAGATTTTAGTTCTCTGTAGGAAAAATAAAGAAGAAAAATTATCCAAATTTTCCCTCATCCCATCTGTCATTTTATTTTTGCGTCTTTACCCACTAGGTTTTTGGTGTAAGGGTCAGAGGATTCTTATTTGCATGAGAATTTGCTGAGAAAAGGACAGCTGGTAGACTAAGGAAAGACAGAACTGGATCAGGAGTGTCACTTCAACCATTAAGAACATCAGAAAAAAGAAAAGATCCATAGTAATGGAATTAAATTATCACATTATATTTTGTGTAGCTAATGGTTCAAGTAAGTCTCAGAGCTCATTCGTCTCTCAAATTCACTCCAAGACAGCCACCTTAAAAGCTGATAAGGAAGTGTAACTGGCTTCTTACAATTTCAGTGTGAAGCGAGACACCAACTTTTCCACTTAGTTCAAGAAAATAAGCGTTTAACAAAATTTTATTACTTAAAATGACCTAGGATATTATCAAGAAGCTTCAGGCTCCAAAATTAGTTAGAATTAACAATTAATGAGATAAAATAACACCCAAAAGTCTGGGTGGGCATTTTAAAATCCTATGAAAGGAATAAATGTAATACAAGGATTGGATGGTAGCTCTTACACTGCTGAGAATATACAGGACACCTAAGATACACGTTCTATACATTCTCTTCATTCTACTCACCACCAATGCACAGCATCTGATGTTCAGTACAACACTAATGTTCTACCGTTGTCTCATTTTTCATTCCCCAAACCATTCATCTTCCTGGCAGCAGTGTGCTTCTGCTCCTTTGCTATATGCTCCTTTTTGTCTCCCTGGCTTTCTCATTCCTTTTCCCAATTTCGTTCTCCACAGTGAAGCCAGAGTGATCTTTCTACCACTCCTATAGGCTGCCATTTTCTTTGTCCAGTGTTTTTGTAGTTTCTGTCAGACAATAGCTAAAGTCCTCTGTATGGCATACAAGCCATTCAAACTCTAACTTCTGCTTCATACTTACTGATCCTCATCTCCTGTCATTTTCCTTACAATCCCTTACCCACTTTGAAACCATCCACATCTTAGCAATCTGTAGAACACAACATACCTCAACGCCTTTGTACGTTGGTCCTTTTGCCTTGTGAATTCCTATTAAATCTCAGATCAAATACTGCTTCCTCTGTGAAATATCTCCTGATCCCCACTAGTCCTCTGTATTTATCTTGGTAAGATTATCATGATTACAATATGGTTGTTTTCTGTATATACTCATTAAGCTCTAAAATTTCAGAGGGCATATCATTTCATATTTATTTATGAAAGTGTTGGGCAGCTTAGAGACAATAAATGTTTGATTCCTGAATAAGACAGCAGCTATCATTCCTTGAATACTTAAATTCTGCGCAATATCTTGAGTGATTCCTTATTCCCATTATTCCTCACCATAATCCTCCACGAGAAGGTGCTATTAGCATTACATTAGCATGGTCTCACATAGGAAACAAAAGCAAATGGGCTAAGTCCTATATTAAAGTCCTGGATTCAAAAAAGTCAGGCAGTCTGCTATTAGCTTATGCTTTTTAATCTATTCAATATAAGATATAGATAAAAGGGAAAGAGGGGCCAGTGATTTAGCTCAGTGGCACCATGCCTGCCGGGCAAGTGCAAGATCCTGAGTTCGATCCCTGGTTCCACTAAATAAATAAATGAATAAATAAATAAATAAATAAATGATAAAAGGGAAACAGAGATATACTAATGTAGTAGAGATGAGAAAGTACTAGTAAAAAAGAAAGCACCTCTAATATGGATAAGCATAAAAGGAGAAGTATAGTGTAAAGTAAAGTACATTTTAAAAGTAATCTAGACATAAGCCTACAGTGTGATGTATTGATTCCATACCTATCTGGACTTAATCTGGTAAAAGGCATTTTAAAGCCTTCCTCTTAGTACATCACACTTTAATTTTGAACGTCTTCTGAATCTGTGTAAAATTCTAGTTTCCTGGGACATTAAATGAAGCTCTCTCAAAAGTATCTTGTGATAAAATCAAATTCAGTGGTTTTTTTTTTTTAAATATAACAATGTTATAAAGTATAGTTTACCTAATTTTCTTGTGTGGTGCAGGGCCTTGCAAACGCTAGTCAAGCTATACTAGCCCCTAGCTTTCCCAATCTTACTGTTCAGTAGGATAATCTGAGATCTAAGGGCTGGACCTATAATGCATGCTGTGAAAACTGACCCTTGCTCAGTCATCTCCAAGTCAAATTAGGTCAATTAAGGCAGAATCCAGGAAGCATGTGCTAAGGGTACAAAGTCTAAGACAGAGCCCATTGGAAAGATCAAACATTGTCCAATACCTCAACCCTAAAGAGCTGTTCTCTCCTCTATATATACAGTCATAGTATTTGTTAATAGCTCTAAAACACTGTTAATTAGCCTAACAAGTTACTTGTACAAATAAGGTCTTCCATTTGGCTAAACTACTAGAGAAGTTACTTTATTCATACTGTACAGAGCTTCACAGTAAAAAAAAACTTTTTGATAAATTTTTAAACTGGATTGTTGAAAGAGTTCTCATTAAGAAATATTCAATAGGCATTTAAAGTGAAAAAAGTTATCATGATAATGCTGTAGTGTATATTGTCGCATATTCTGATAGCAACTGATTACCAATATCAGTAACATAAGTAAATGAACAGCACCAGGCACATGGGCATAAACTAAACTGTATAACTAATTTTACAAGATTAGGTTGCACTTACATTCTATCACTGTATTGGTTAAAATATATTTCACAATTGTCTAACTTGAATTTACATATAAAGAGCTTAACTACTGCAATTAAAAGTAGATATTAGAAGAGTTCATATAAGATACTTCCAAAAATTGTTTTACTAGATTTTAGTAGCAATCTCAAAACAGGATTCAGGTTATAGAACACATTTCTTAGGCTTTTCTAATGGGCAAAAGTTGACTTGTTCATTATTAAATAATTAGTACTACTAATTAGGGCACTTCCTAAATTATCCACCTACAGTATTGTTATATTCAGTACAATTTTATTTTTCACTACATATTAGTCTAAAACATCCCAATTCTAAAAAGTGCTGGATACTAGAAAGATGACTGTATTTATAACACACATAGTACAATGCATAAAGAGGAAATAGTATACAAATTATTGAATTCAATCGGATATAATTAATGACTCAGGAGCAGCACTTATCTCTGAACTAAATTGGTATATAAACCAAAGCTGTACATAATACTCTAGTCTTTACATCAAATATATGAATTAATGATTAGCTGTTAGTACACAATGAAGAAAAAGGAAAGATAATATAAAAACTTAATTCCTGAGTCACAACAAATTTAAAAGAACAGAACAAACTGGGTATTGAAAAACTGAATTATCCTCCCCACTTAAACACTCTTTTACAGTTATTTTCAACGTTTAGTTTTAAATTATCACCTTTAAGAGATCCAAGAAAGGTAGTCATTAGAGACGGAAAAGAAAGCTTTCTTTTCTTACCTATTCGGTCAAACGTTTTATCACATTTAGGACACTGCAATATTTTTTTGTTACTGTTTTGAATGACTACTGGAGTTAACCCTTCATGAATGCTTCCTACAGAATCACCAGCTTCAGGTTCCTCTTCCGCATCATTATCTTTTTCACTTTGTTCTTCAATGTCAGAATATTCATCTGACATCTCCTCCTCTAGCTCATCTTCTTCGGCGTTATATTCACTTCCAGGATCCTCTGAATCATTTCTACTTGACTTTTCCTTATCAAAACTTTCTTGATTCAAATTGTCTGACCCATCACCACTTTCCTGTTCATCATCACTGGTGTCATCAAATTTAACAGAGCACTTCCGATTCCTTTTTGATCTTCTTGCTGAAAAACTTCTCTCCAGCATTTTTAACCCATGTTTTTTCCCTAATAGAAGGGACCTATGAGTTTTAGCCAAGTGATTCTCTAAAGACTTTTTGTAACAAAAATGTCTACTACAGAATTTGCACTGATGATTATTTGATAGTCTTCCAGTTAATTCATTTAGTGTTTCTTCTGTTGAGGACTTTTCAGTTAGTTCTGATTGAAAAGAGGCAACATTTTCATTGTTTAGTAGCTTTACTGCATCTATAATGTCCAAAAATTTTGCAGCCTCTAAAACGAGAGGTATTTCATATTTGTACACAAAGAACTCTGATGTGTAAAGAAATTCAAGCAAATGCTGAAAAACTGAATGTGTTACGTGATCCAGGGTGACAACATCAGTGCTTGGATTTTTACTCAAACATGCATGAAAATAACTACTGCCTACAGCAACGACTACTTTATGTGCACTAAATTCTTTTCCTTCTACTATGATAAGTAAATCACAGAAAGATGGTTGCTTCTGTCTATCATCATTTAAGTACTTTAGCAAATTCTTATTATACTGCAAAGAACTCAAAAGCTTTCTCTGGTCTGGAGAGGGAGGAAGTTCCTGGTAACAGTGAAGAGCTTCAGGAGTTGGTCTTTCTGTAGAATGAGTGCAGGTCACTTGGTCGCACTCCACTGCAACATTTCCTTCTGAAGAATCTTTATGATAGCCTAGATGGATCTTCTCGTCAAGATTTGAAGTAACCTTTCTCCTCTTCTTCATTGCAGTACAGCAATTTCAGAACAAGAAACTTCATAAGGGTCTTAGAGAGATGTATAAAGGAAAACTAGATTGTCTTGGGTAACAGCTTCTGGAGGGGCGTGCCCGAGGGTTTCATGGTCTGCAAAAGTGTAAGAATCATGTAAATTAACTCCCACAGCAATCCTAAATCAGTCAAGTAATCTGTCAACTCATCTATTCTAAATTATAACTAAATTATGACATAAGTCGCAACATTCATTCGTGGTTAAGATTTTAGGGCGGTGAACAAGGACGGCCAGGTTAGAAAAGACAGTCAACAAAAGAATAATTTTAAAGGAAGCCAGAGCACACCTCCCAGGCCTGATTTACCAACAGGGTGGTAATACCTGAGCAGAAATGGGTGGAATCCAAGATCACTGACAGTGCAGACTGAGGGGGGCTGCGGTCGTGATTTAAGGGTGCTAGGAGAGTGACAATAAAGCCGACGCGGCCGCAAAACCCGAGGCTCTCCATGAACATGCTTTCCCGGGGCAGACAAGGCACAGTTTTTCAGACACACAGCGCGTCCCTCGCCCCAAAACCTCCTGGCAGGAGATGGCCTCGGAAGGGGCACAGACCAAGAGGAGCGAGGTCAACCGGAGGGACGACTAAAGGAAGCCAAGGAGCCTTCCCAGGCCCCGGCTGGGCGGAGAGTGCGCTCGCCGACGAGAAACCCGCTACCCTTCCCACCCAGTTCCCCAGGGCAAAAGCCCCACAGATCCATTACCGGGAACCCAGGGCTCCCCCGCTGGCTCCCTGCCGCTGAGCTCCACTCTGGGCGCGCTCCCTCCAGCGCCTACCCACTTCCGGGTTCAGCCCCCCCACCGCTCCTTCCCCTCCCGGAGTCTGGCTGCCTCTGCACCGCCGAACGCGTCAACCAAGCGCGCAGCCTCCAAGAGGCCCAGAGAGACCAGCGCGCGCCCCGGCGCCGCCGAAGCGCATGCGCGCGCACCCTACTTTGCGCATGCTCCGTAGCGCCAATTTGCTCCCTCGGGGACCTTGAAGTCCTTTAGTCCGGGTTTTCGTAGAAACTGGGTGGCTCACAGTGATTGAATCGGAGAATCTTTACTGCAGAAGGAGGAAAGAAAGAGGGCAGGATTGGTGCGGAGTTTGGAAGAAATCAGTAGCGACGCAGTACCGCGACCGGATTTCATCCTCACTGGTGTATTTAATAGTTTGAAATCAGCCAAACCCTAACCGCCGGAAGCCGGTCGCAGCGCACACACTGGCAAACACCTAACAAACCGATACTGATTTCGCCTCATGTCGATAGCAAGATTTAAATGCAGTTGCTGCTAACATTTTTAAAAACTTTATTGCACGCAGAAAAGCATAGAAAAAAGATGCAGATAGAAAAGTATGCCAAAACAAAAAGAAAACTCGAAATGGCAACTTTTGGAACTAGTAGCTGGCGTTTGGCTTTTCTGATAGTCCCACTTGGACAGATGTCACAGATCTGAGATCACATTTTGAATACAAAGGTCTTAGATCATGTGATTTGGGGCACAAGAACAGAGACCAAATGAAATGAGGGGCCCAACCTCTCTTAGCATCCACTTGGCGTTCCCACGACGTAGGTGGAAATCCAGAGGCCACCTTCTCCGTGGGGTTGGATGATTCTCCTGTAGATAGGCAGACTTTCAGTACATGCCTAAAATGTGTTGGCTCACACTATTGTGTACGGATGTTTTAGATGTGATTAACAGGCAAATCAGTAGACTTTGGGTAGATTACCCTCTAATAATGTGACGGACGACATCCTATCAGTTGGAAACCTCAAAAGCAAAAACTTGTGTTTGCCAAAAGATGATTCTCCTTAAGACTTAAACTTACGAAACCTTCCTGAGTTTTCAGCTGTTGCTCAGCAGAATTTGCATGAAAACTGTTTTTCAAATTTTAACATGGGTTTTCAGCCTACAGGCCCCTACTATGGATTTTGGACCTGCCACCCCTTGTGACTCAACTCCTTCACATCTCTCCATCCTATTTCTCATTCATGCAGCACTAAAGTTCAGGACATCCACCACCTTGCAGATGCCAGACGTTTTGGCAGAAGATAACAAACGGAGCAAAGGCTCACAAAAGAGAATATAAACAGAAGGTTAGGAAACCGGAATCTTCGGACATCAGCATTTCTTCCTGGTGTCTTCCTTTTGCTGATCGGTCTTGGTTTTAACTTCGCTGTTTCACAAGTTTATTTCTAAATATGTAAATTATTTTCATGTATTCAACCGCATATCTGTCAGATACTTTATATGAGGAATGCGAAATTTTAAGTGAACATTTTTAATAGCATCAAATATAAACCAGGAATGAATCTAACAAGTTATAGTCAACCTTTATACACAATTCTCTTCAACGGGACTAGCAAACTACTTTCTGTTAAGGGCTAGATATAAAACAGTGTTTTATATCTCACTTTTTCTGCATTTTCTGTTTTTTGTTCTTGTTTTTGGTTTTTTGTTTTTTTTTTGTACTGGGAATCAACCTACGGAGGTTGCACTTTTGAGGCAGGCGGTGGAACCACTGAGGTAAATCCCCGGCCCAACTTTTTCTGCATTTTTGAAAACAATGCTTTAAGAATGAAAAAAATATACTTAACCATGCAA
>NW_022900923.1:36921628-36930239 GCF_012274545.1 Fukomys damarensis
TAAAAAAAAAAAAAAAAAAAAAAAAAAGCAGCCACAAGTGAAATACGGCGTATCACCATGGTTTTCTGACCTCTAAAACACATTTCAGAGAAACTAAAAACCTAAATAATTGAAAAAATAACCTGCAGTAGTCCCTCTGGGCTCCTACAAAAATGCTATAGACTGAACTAATAAACAATAAAGATTAATTTCTCACAGTTTTTGGAAAGTTCAAGACCATGGTGCTAGCGTTCAGTGACTGGCAAGGCTTTTTTGCTGTGTGCTCATCTGGCAGAAGGGATGTAAACTGTATCTCATGTGGTAGACACAGCACAAGGAAAAAAAACAAAGAACCTTGAACTACTTCCCTCCTGCTATTTATTTTATTGTTGATTGATTGACTGTATGAGGGACAAGTTAGGCAAGTGTTTAGTTAGTGCACTAAACTATGTGATTGAGCCTTTTTGAGAGAGAGAGAGGGAGGGAGGCTAAATTGACCAGTATGGTTTTGAATTTTCCATCTTTCCCCATCTTTCAGCTCGCTGGCATTGCAGGCATGTCCCACTCCATGAGTTTCTCCAGCTCTTTTCTAAGGCACATTCACTCTTGAAAGTAGAAACCTAACAGTCACTTCTCAAATGGCCCCACCTCTTAATGCCCCTAAAAAGGAGGTTAAGTCTGAGTGTGTGAATTCTTTTTTGGGTGGGTATGACATTCAGACTATAACATAAATCATATATAAAGATTAGAATGATCAATATTATAAGGATGTCTTCAAATTAATGTAAATTTAAAAGATCAATAAATCAGATTTGCTATTAAAGTTTTTTCAAAAGTTATCCTTAAAGGAGAAACCATAAACCAGAAGAAGCCCTTTGACAAAATTTATATGGAGAATACTAAAAACATCAATAAGATGAAATAAAAATGTACCAAAGTAAGCAGAATATTGGAAGAGACAAGATAAACACATGGAAGGATCTTATTGTGAATTTATATCTTAATAGAGATGTAGACCAGCCACAACTAGATGCTTCTATGTGTACATGTATGAGGATACCAAAATTTTGGGGGAGGATGTGGAGCCACTGAAAAATCTCACATCTTTCTTGTGGGAATATAAATGGTACAGGAACCTTGGAAAATGAGTAATTCCAAAAACATCATACTTAGGCACAGCATATGTGAAAACCATTCCATTTTTATCCATCAGAAATGAGTGTTTCCATACAGCCTTACAAAAAATTCAGTCATTTTGCTTGTAGTAGCTAAAAACTGAAAACAGTCCAAATGTCCCCACACAGATGAATGTCCCCAAACAAAATGCATACTCACATAATGCTCTTACTAATCAATAAAACAAACTAATGATAAAGGCAATAATATAAATCTGTCTCAGCATAGTTATGCGGGGTGGAAGACAAAATGTGTATATTTGCACATGATCGAAACTTTAAAAACTAAGTTTCACTAACGATGCTAATCAATTTGTTGTGACAGGAAAGTCAGGGAAAAGTGAGAGATTACAAAAAGGTAAAAGGCAACTTTTTTATTATTTTGATTACAGCAATGGTTTCAGCAGAGTGTACACATGTCATAATGTATCACGCACTTTAAATGGATATACAATGTTCTATAAGAAACCTAATTAAAGTCATTAAGATATACAGAACAACAAAAGAATTCAGTGAAACACAGGAGAGAAATAGAAAATCCTGAAATGGACCCAAATTCACAGGCAAATTTATTGTACAAAACGATAAAATTTTCAGTTCATGACAGGAAAACACTTTCCAGTTAATAAGAATGGAAAATGAAATGGATATCAGAAATAAAAATAAGTTTTATATGGATTTTTCTATAGATTAATTCCAAAAGGATTAAAGGTTTCAATGTAAAAACTGAAGTCATACTGCTATCAAGAAATCAATCAATAGCAAATGTTGGCGGGGTTGTGGGGAGAAAGGAACCCTTCTCCATTGTTGGAGGGACTGCAGACTGGTGCAACCACTGTAGAAATCAGTATGGAGATACCTCAAAGAACTAGGTTTAGAGATTCTATTTGACCCAGCCATCCCTCTGCTGGTTATCTTTCCAAAAGAATTAAAAGAATCATATCACACTGATATATGTGCGCCTATGTTTATAGTGGCACAGTTTGTAATAGCTAAAACTTGGAAACAGCCCAATTGCCCATCAGTTGGAGACTGGATGAAAAAGATGTGGTTTTTCTATAAAATGGAATACTACTCAGCCATAAAGAATGAGAAATTACAGTCATTCATAGGAAAATGGATACATATTGAGGACATACTCCTCGGTAAAATAAATAAGTCATACATGTATAAATATCAAATAGTTTCTCTGGTGTGAAAAACTATAATGGTACATAAGATCCTAATGATATAATTGACCATGGGAAATAGGAAGAAAAGGGATAAAGATGTAGGGGAAATGGGAAGGGTAGGGGAAAGGTAATAAGGGAAAAGAAAAAAAAATGAGAAAATGAAAAAATGTAAATAAAGTATTTGTAAATAGGGAGGGGAGGAGGGGGTGAAGGGAGGGCAGGGATAAGGGAAAAAAAATGAGAACCAAGACCTGTCGTGTAAAGGTACAAGATCCCAATGATGAATGTAACTATACTGTAAACCTAAAATGTACCAATAAACTCAATGAGAAAAAATATATAAAAATATAAAATAAAAACTAAAGTCATAAAAGTATTATAGCAAAGAAATGTTCTTTTTTTTTTTTTTTTGAGACAGGGTCTTGCTATGTAGTTCAAGCTGAACTTGAACTCACTGTGCAGTCCAGGCTGGCTTCAAATTTATGGCAATCCTCCTGCCTCAGCTCCCAGAGTTCTAGAATTATAAGCATGCACCACCACACCTGGCAAAAATCCTAACTAGCATTAAAATGAAAAAGGTCTTTTTTTTGGTACCGGGGATTGAACTCGGGTCCTTGCACTTGCAAGGCAGGCCACCGAACCGCTGAGCTAAATCCCCAGCCCAAAAAAGTTCTCTTTATAAATCCAAATTCAGAAACCATTAAAGGGAAATTATTAAATCATCATATAGATTTTTTAAAAATTGCATGGAAAAGCAATGATGTATTAAGATTTAACCCTTGGGCTAGGTAGGTATGGTGGCACACTCCTGTAATCCCAGCACCATAGGAGGCTGAGGCAAGAGGATCACAAGTATGACCCCAGCCTGGGCAATTTAATGACTTAGTGAGACCCTACTTGAAATATAAATTTTGGAACAGGACTGGGGATGTAGCCCACTGGGAAGGTCCTGGGTTCAATTACCAGTACCCCCCAACACGCACACAAAAGATTTGAGCCTGGACCTTTGACTGTATTCTTCTTATGATTATTACCCTTACCTCAATTTATTTTTAAGACCAAAAGAGAAAATCCAGGCCATGTTACTATGTTCTGAACCAACTACTTTTTTCTAAATAGCTGGCATTTAAAATATTCAGTGCACTGAAAAATAGGAGCTATGAACCTCTAAGAAGTTAGCGATTGTCGAGGAATAAAAAAATAATAAGGGTCCCCAAGAATGGCATCCTGTAACTTTTCCATCTAGTCATACACTGTTTATATTAATGACACACAACAATAAATAAAACAACTGAGTCTCAGTTTAATCTACTGGAACATGTGCCTGCTTTTATGGGTATTGGGAACATTTATTTTGATTTAAATTTAGGCATTCTTAAATGACCTGTTAGTTTTGGCTTAATCATGTCAAATAAGAGTTGCAATATCTTTAAATTTTCTATGCTTCAAGGGCGTGCTTCCCCTCTCCCAGGCCCTCTAAATACAATTTTCTTTCCTTAGAAAATTCTTTTTCCAGTATGTTTAATTTGTCAATTTAGTGTAGTCCCATCAATCTACATGATTCAGGTAGTTTCAGATTAGACATTATTTTCTGAAAGAAATTTGTTTTCATATACAGGTTCATGTCTCTCTTCTTGCAGATCACTATAATAACACATCATATGGTTGCTTGTCTAGCTCACCCATGTTGCTCTTATACTCTTTTCTTAATAATTAGCAAAATTATTAGATTCTGATAATAAGACAGTCAATACTTTTAAGTAAATGAACTAGTTGGAGATTGTCAAATATACATTCCTTAGAAGCCAAAAGTATGTAGTAATACTGCTTTTTTTTTCAGCTTTAATTGAGTTTATTGGTACATTTTAGGGATACAGTACAGTTACATTCATTGTTGGGATCTTGCACCTCTACATGACAGGTCTTGGTTCTCATTTTTTCCCCTTGTCCCTGCTCTCCCTTCACTCCCTCCTCCCCTCCCCATCTATAAACACTTTATTTCCATCTTTTCATTATAAGACTGCTTTTTGCTGGTAACAACCTTCTCTGTTACCTTTAAACTAGTGTAAAGGTAAACATTTTAGATTAGTGAAATCCAAAATTACTATGTGCTGATGTGACACTAATCTTCACTTAGTACTAAATGTGAGTCAGAAGGATAAAAACATAGGCTATTTATTTGAAGTAGGGCAAAGGCCATTTTATAAAGCTGATACTCATCTGGGCCTGGTACTGCAGACCATAATCCCAGCACAATGGGAAACAGGCGAGAGGATCACAAGTTCAAGCCTGACCTGAACAACTTAGCAAAAACCTGTTTCAAAATTTAAAAATGTACTGGGGATGTAGCTCATGGTGAAGGCCCTCGTGTTTAAGCAAACAAACAAACAAACAAACTCCAGAAAACTGATACTTAGATTTTTGATGAGGCCATTTTGAAGGTCTACAAGGCTTCTTTCAAAGTCTCCTATAAATGCTGGCTGCCATCAGTCAGGCACAGGGAAAATTCCTAGTGATTTGAGAGAAAGAGGATTACTCCATGATTTTCAAGAAAGATCAAGTAAAGAAAATATGGTTATAAAGTAACATTCAAGCCATTTTTTTTGTGGAATTTTTTTTGGGGGGATCAGGGTAGCAGAACCACTGAGCTAAATCCCTGGCCCTCAAACCCCTCTTCTAATGAAAGTCCAACAAAGAAAGGGGACTCTTAAGAAAGTCAAAAGACAATCCACAGAATGGGAAACCATTCTCAAATCATTAACATGATAAGGATCTAGTATCTAGAATATGAAGAACTTACAAATCAACAACAGGAGACAATAAACCAATTTTTAAAACATACATAGGATGGAATAGATATTTCTCCAAAGAAAATGTACACATGTGAATAAACACAAGAAAAGATTCTCAACATCATTAGTTCTTCCAGAAATACAAATCAAAACAACAATAAGGTAACACTTCAGACCCATGAGGATGGCCAAAATTAAAAGGATGCATAATAAAATACTGGCAATAACATGGAGAAATTAGAACATTCACACATTGCTGTTGGGAAAGTAAAATGGAAAACCCATTCAAAAAACAGTTTTTGAGTTTCCTCCAAAGTTAAATATACAAGGACCAGAGGGCCCAGTGATTCCACTTCTACATAGATACTCAAGATTTTTAAAAGCAATCTCCCACAAAACATACACAAATATTCCCAGCAACACTGTTCATAAGACAGAACTCAAGTGCTCATCAGCTGATGAGCTGATAAACAAAATTCAGTATTTGTGTGCGATTGAATATTGCTCTACCTTAAAGATAAAGTAAAGATAGATGCTGCAAAATGGATAAACTTTGAAAACATTACGCTAAGATGCAAGAAGTAAAACTCAAAAGACCCTGTATTTATACGCAATGCCCACGGTACGCACACATATGGAGAGTAGAATAGTAGTTGTTAAATGGTAGGGAAAAGTGGAAATAGAGAGTGATTGCTGTTGAGCATAGGTTTCTTTTTTGGAGGGATGAAGCTGTTCTAAAATTGAACAGTGGCAATGGTTGTTTAATGGTTGTTTGCAAACTTAATGAGATTCTCTGCACTGTACAATTTAAAATGCAGAACTTCATATGAATTTTTTTACCAGCAGTAGTACATCCTAAGAGATTATAATAACAAATGCTTATCTAATATTTTATTTGGAAAAAAAGCGTACTTTTATTCATAAGATATGATCACATAGATGGTAAAAACTGCACTGAGCAAAGTCTGGAAAACACTAGATCAAAATATTAGAAGATTGTCTCTAGGTAGTGCAATGAAATTTTCAGAATCTGCCAGATCCAATAGTGCATTTTCTTGAGCTATAAAACTATGCCCAGTACTATGCCTGAGTACTTTTTTGGCCTAAGTGGTGAATGCGACAGTCCATAAAATTCCCGTGAGAGCCCTAGGAAAGAAGACCATTGTGGAGCCAAATATGTCAATGTACAAGTCTCTTGGATGTGAAAAAAGCAAGGGTTTTTGACAGCAGGGACTGAGAAGGCAGGTCATGGAATAGACAGACATATGGGCTTCAAGGAGCTCATTTTTTTACATTATTTTTAAAGAATGATGGATTGAAAGTGGTGTTGGGAAACAAGGGCTAGGGATGGGTGGTCAAAAAGTCTCACTTGAGCAACTTCAAAAGAAGCAATGTCTTTAAGGAATATCATAAGTTAAGGAAAGAGGTCGCAGTGGGTATAGTGTTTGATAAAGAAGTTAGAGTTAGGACAATGTACTCACCATAGTAGAAAGCTCAGTGAAAATTTTTGTTGTGGAGAAGACTACTGGAGCATTAAGGCATACACAGTAAGGCAAAAGATGGGCGCTTGGGCAGTTTCCAAGCTTTAGCTATTACAGACTGTGCAGCTATAAACAGGGGTGCGCATGTATTGTTGTGGTATGATTCTTTTAATTCTTTTGGGAAGATACCCAGTAGAAATATAACTGGGTCAAATGGGACCTCTAATTCTAGTTTTGTTAGGTATCTCCATATTGATTTCCAAATCAGTCTGGTTCCAAATGAATTTTTGGATTGTTTTCTCTAGTTCTGTGAAATACACTGTTGGGAGTTCAATAGGGATTGCATTGAATCTGTATAGCAGTTTTGGAAGTATGGCCGTTTTCACTATATTGGTTCTTCCTACCCAGGAACAAGGGATATCTTTCCATTTTCTTATATTCTCTTTTATCTCTTTTTTTTTTAAGAGTGCTGTTGTTTTCAGTGTAGAGTCTTTTGCTTCCTTTGTTAGATTGATTCCTAGATATTTTTTTTTTTTTTGGTGTTATTGTGAATTGTTTCTCTAATTTCTCTCTCAGAGGGTCTGTTATTTGTATAAAGGAAGGCTATTGATTTTTGAGTGTTGACCTTGTATCCATATACTCTCCTGAATCTGTTAATTAAGTCCAGAAGTCTTTTGGCAGAGGTTTTTGGGTCTTCTATGTAGAGCATCATACTGTCAGCAGATAATGACGGTTTAACTTCTTCCTTTCCTATCTTTATTTCTTTTGTTTCTTTCTCCTGTAATTCCTGTGGCTAATGTTTCAAGAGCTATATTGAACAGGAGTGGTGATAGTGGAAATCCTTGTCTTGTTTCTGATCTTAGCGTGAAAGTTTTCAGTTTTTGACCTTTTGGTATGATGTTATGCCAATATTCTTAATGAAATCTGTACAATCTAAACCTCACTTTCCATTTACCCTGCATCCTTCTCCGAGTTCTCCAAGCACAGTGGGCTTCTTCACTTCTCGCAAAGCAGCTTGCTTGTGCTCTCCTCTCCTTAGGTTTGTGCACTGCTCTCTGTCTGTCTGTGATTTTAGTCTCTTACACATTTTTTAAAAAGTTTAACACCTGTCTTCTTATTTAGGGATCATTTTATTAATTTCCTTATTAACTATGACAGGATTCATAACCCATTCATATTATTTCATAAAACCACATCTGCTCTTTGCAGCGTGTGACAGAAGCAAAACTTTAAAGTTTATGTGTTATTGATTAATATGCATCCTGTACCAGACTTAAGACACTCTTTCTGTCTTCTCCATTGTGGGCTAACTTACTATTTAGCAGAGACAGATTGAAAAACAAGGAAGAAATAAGCATCCTGAACTACTTTATCTATTCCACAAAACCTCAATCCAAGTCATACAGGCTATTTCACTGAACTTAATAATCTATAGAAGTAGTCATAACTATCAAACTTTCATTTTGCATGGGATGCATAGGGTAAAAAAAAGGAGAAGGCTAACAGAGTTACATAACTTAATACATAGTTACACGTAGGAAAATAGAAGGGATTTTTGCCAGCCATGCTGCTGTAAATTCTTCTACAAATGGAAGAATTTCTAGGCCAGATGACAGTTAAGAAAAGAATGTCAGTTTCCACCTGTGCCTCAGCTTGTCAGTGTGGCACTAATTCATAAGAAACAAAAGATAGAACACGTGGTCCATAAACATAGAACTGGCCTAGAATAGTGTGGAGTGGTTCAGTTTGGGAATCAAGTCGATCTTTTGTCAAAATACACCTTGTCACATTATACTAGTGTCTGCTTTTATGCTTCTCAAACTGAAGTGAAAAACATGTTCCAGCTTGCTTAGAAAAATACTGCAATAATTTTACCAATAGTAATTAACCTCACTGTAGTGAAAACAGCCACACATAGTACATTCTGAGGTGGAATGAATATTTGCCAGATTTTTAAAAAATAGAGACCTGGGGCCGGGAATTTAGTTTAGTGGTTTGGCTGCCTGCCTTTT